>NC_051154.1:26108226-26394112 GCF_013339745.2 Dermacentor silvarum
ACAAGGCGATGAAGCTACGGAGCTCTTTAAGTGTGGTTGGCTTGGGAAACTCGGCAACGGCGCGCAGTTTGGCAGGGTCTGGCAGGATTCCCTCGACGTATTTCCGTGACGGAAATACGTCAGTGAAGTCTTGGTGGACCCCGGCATAAAACACTTTCGTGTTAAAATACAGCGAGCGCACCGCCCTCGACGAGAGCCACGTCACAAGCAGCCGTGGCTACCTGCGCCCAGCCAGTGCCTCGGCGAGGGACGAATGTGCGCGACAGTTGTCCCGTCGCTGGCTAGACTGCCGAAGAAAAAAAAGATCATAATGAAATGGTCTTTTCAAAGCATGATTTTCATTTGACGCTTTGCGACTCATTCGTAAACTTACCTCTCATTACTGATTTTAATTAACTATTGGCCCGGTGACAAAATAAACAAGGTTTCTGCTTAGATGATTTCCAATAGTCTTCTTCTTCTTTCTGGGGTTTTACGTGCCAAAACCAGTTCTGATTATGAGGCACGCCGTAGTGGAGGGCTCCGGATTAATTTTGACCACCTGGGGTTCTTTAACGTGCACTACAACGCAAGCACACGGGCGTTTTTTGCATTTCGCCTCCATCGAAATGCGGCCGCCGGGGCCGGGATTCGATCCCGCGACCTCGTGCTCAGCAGCGCAACGCCTTAGCCGACTGAGCCACCCCGGCGGGTTGACTTCCAATAGTAATTACTTCGCTTCGTCGGCACACTATACATCAGCTCCTTAGTTTGTTTGTTTGTTTGTTTGTTATCGTTCGTTCTTTCGTTTGTTCGCGGAGGTGGGGATAATAGGTTAGCTCCTGATCAGGCAGAATGAAGTGAGCATTATTCAGCAATGAATAGTGAGCAATGAAGTGAGCTGGAATATTCAGAGAGGCGGACATTACTTGCACTAGAAATCAAAACACATATTCAACTAATTAAAGAATCACTCATTCTTAATCATTTACTTTATGGCACATATTGAAATTTACTATTTGTAGCCGGCGAGTTTTCAAGGCGTATCCACTCGGAATTAATTAATTAATTAATTATATCGGAATGAATTTCCAGAATGACACCAGTTTGGAGATATGCGTTATCAAACTCGAATTAAAAATGCACTGTTCCACTAACTTTTTTAACAAAACGCTCTTTTATGCATCGAATCACGAAAGTAACTGCCATGGAACGGCCATGTACTTTGTCCCACACTTTAGGAAATATCTCGAAACTGGTGTCATCCTGGAGATTCATTTCAAGAGGATACGTCTTGCAACCTCACCAGCTACAATTTTTAAATTGCAATATATGCCGTAAAGTGATTTATTAAGAAGTTATTTACTGATAATTCGTTATTTAATCGAATATGTGTTTCACTTTCTCGTGCTAGTAATGTCCGCCACTTCGAATGATCCAGCTCAAGGACAAGAAATATGCCATCTGCCACAGGCAATTTTTCAAAATTTCGGAAAACTTAAAAATTATCACTCCGTAGTTTTATTTCGTTGGCTACTAAATTGATTGCGCGAAACAGGCTTTTATAACTGTCTCGGAACTGACTGTGTTTATGCTTGATCGATTTTCTGATCTGTACGCACAGTGCTCGAACAACCAACCATCAGACGCACGCATGCGCTGTGAGCAATCGGCTCCATATGCGGCTTACTTTGCGCCGGAGCGGCCGCGACGAGGCACAGCAGCCAGAGCAGCAGCATCGCCGTGTACTTCCACATGGCTCTTGGCACAGGAAAGAAAACAACAACATCACACAGTTAGTGCGGCAAACGTTTCCTCACCGACACACTTCAACAGCCGATCACCTAACAGGACGTTCTTTTTTTTTTTTTTTTCGAACGGTGTCGAAATGGGGATTTTGGTCGTCCCTTTCAGTGACGTAGCTCGAGCATGGTCACGAGTATGTGGAGTATAACTTTAAACCATATCCCTGTTAAAAACACATTTCCGTGGGCATTACGTTTAGTCCAAGAAAAATGGACTATTACAATCACGTCCAAATGTACAGGAAGATGGAACGCGAAGGGAGTAACAGTAAAAATATGAAGACAATATCGTACGTAAAAGTAGTCAAGATATTATACCGTGTAAACACAGCGAATAACCACATCGCTAAATTAACATGATCGTTATTACAAGTTTGCCGTTATTACAAAGTGAACCAGACATGCGAAATTGCATTAGCTCACTGTCGAATGTCTTAGAGCAGAAAGGCCCGCCTTCCTCCTCCTAGGACTGCAGGTCCCCTGATTCCCTTCTCTGCATTTCAATGAAGAGCTCTCTCTTGCGAAGACAGAACGATGTCTTTCAATGATAAAATAGGGGACTAAACTCGCCAAGTTATCACCCTAAACCTTTAGCTAACTAGTTCAATTAAGCAACGTTATCTTATCGCACTTCATTCACTGAAATACGAGACTGGTGCATTAGCAAGCAACACGTGCGACATGGACGCGGCACACACAGTACTCGGCTCAGAGCTCTCGCACGAGCGTTGGGTGCAAAGCTGTAGAGCTATCTGTCCGCGCAAAATTGACGCGTGTTACAATTGAGTGAAATGAAGCCCTTCTGCAGCGGCCCATATACCAGGTGTTCAAAATTAAGCTTTATGGAATTTTTAAAAATCGCCTGTGGCAGGTAGCGTAATTCTTAGCGTTGAGCTTGGTTATTCGACGAGGCGGACATTAGTAGCACGAGAAATCGAAACACACATTCAACTAATTAACAAAAATTACTAATTAACTTCTTAGTTAATTACTTTACGACACATATTGCAATTTACGAATTGTAGCCGGTGAGCTTGGCAGGCGTATCCACTTGGAATGAATTTCCAGAATGACAGCATGCAGTTTGGAGATATGCGCCATCAAACTCACCGTAAAAATGCACTGTTGTTCCACTTACTTTTTTTTAGCAAAATGCTGCTTTATACGTTGAAACACAAAAGTAACTGGAAAGCCCATGTATTTCGTTCCACACTTTCGGAAATAATATCTCGAAACTGGTCATCCTGGAAATTCATTTCAAGTGGATGCGTCTTGCAAACTCACCGGCTACAATTCGTAAATTGCAATATGTGTCGTAAAGTAATTAACTAAGAAGTTCATTAGTAAATTTTTGTTAATTAGTTGAATATGTGTTTCGATTTCTCGTGCTACTAATGTCCGCCTCATCGAATAACCCAACTCAACGATAAGAATTATGCTACCTGCCACAGGCGATTTCTAAAAATTCCGTAAAGCTTAATTTTGAACACCCTGTGCAAAACAAGCTGTCAAACGCATTGGATATTAATGCTGCTATCTCGCCTTGTTGGTGCGTTAAGCACAGCACGCGTTGCAGACAAATGAATAAATGGGACATACACTGCGCCAGCCCCCAACAAATTTATTTTGACGCTCGGGACCGTTCGTAAACCAGATGACGCTAGTGTAAAGCGTACACGTGATGACAGCTATACGTTAAAAAATAATTGGGGTACAGCCAAAAGCACCGAAGTGGCAAAAAAAATGTTTGTGGTGTTAGAAATGGCGTTGTTAGGATTCGCAAAACGTTTAATTGCTAAAAGGAAGACATCGTATACAAAAGCGAACAAAGCCTGTTTAAAAACTCTCAATGGTATAGATATTGCCGAAGAAGTAAAGAGTAAAAGTAGTGCCTCTGTTCTATAACGTGAATGAGTTGGTAGTAGAATCTCAATGATATGCCCTCCTCGGGACCTCGAGAAGTATTCGCATCATCAGAAATTCGTATGATCTTCACAACCACAATAACAGCACCAAAGCGAAAGTTTATTTATGGCAAGTACTTTTGATTAGGGAGTTACCTTTGATTTGCTTGTGGACATTTCTTCCCACAAAGACATCCAAGAGATCCTTCTGTACGATGCGTAACACTTCTCACTCGTCCCTTCACAGTGAGTTTAAAGCGCTCACTGCACGCAGCAGTGAGCGCTCTTAACGTACGCATGACCTTTGTCAATGTCGTGGAAGACAAAGAGTTCATGCTCCGACATCGACATCGCAACTGCACGCCGCGCCTGTACTGTCCTGACTGCGATAGATCTCGCGACGGCTCAATTGATTCGGATCATCCATCTTATCACAGGAGAACGTTCGAATCATCCCGAAAGAGAATACATAGTGCATTACACATTCTGGACTGGGCTTCTTTCAAATTTTGTATAATTCAGACATTCGGATCAACTGTGAATTTTTTTTACTTTGGTGCGGTCGTTGGTATATATTTGCGTATAAATCGTGGCATCTAAACTGAACATTTAAGGAAGCAGTAGAGGGAGCCTGGAAACGAACTTCAATTTCTCCCCAAAGGAAACATTTTTTGCTTCGTGCAACGTTGATTTTCCGAGCACAGGCTCTCCAACTCCCCGTCACTTATTCCCGTTAAGTATATGGCGAGGACATGGGCGCACGCACTGGGGTCTGTGAAACACTTCTGTTTGCGCTAAGGTATCCTCCCGGATACCTATTTCTCGCATATATTGCCGTCCTTTCCAGTACACCTGCAGACGCGTCACACGTGCAAAACTCTCATGTGTCGCTTCAGCAGAGGCCAAGGAGACATGTGGCTTTTGTTTTCGCATGAGCGTCATTGCCGCTGCTTTCTCACGTATCGGTCCATTTTAGGCATTGTCAAGTGTGGCCTATAACATCGGCTTTCGCCCAGCCGCATATGGCGAAAAGAATGGATCGGCCAGTCCGTATTTCTCACTTTTGTTAACCGAAACCAAATAAAAACAATTTCTTTCGTCGCCAATCGATCAAACGGCCTGCCGGCACGGATGTACGTTATACGTGACGCGAGAAAAGGCGGGGAGGTCGCGCTATCGTCGCCACTTAACGCGATGACTAATTACGCGCCAGGCCCCAGTGCAATGCGAGCGGCAAATATCTGGGCCGCAACTGGCACACAGCGACGCTTTCGCGAAGGGAGCTTGGCCCCGGGGCCATGAAAGCTCTTGCACACTACAGAGCTCCGAACTTTCGCGATCCGCGGTCGGCGAATCGCAAGAGTTGTGAGGAACGAAAACCTTTGAGAATACGGCCAGTGAGCACGCCTTTCAATGAGCGCGCGAAGGCCATACTCGATATTCAATATCATCTGCGCGTAAAGGGAATAATCGATAACGTTTCACAAAGTGTTCTGAACACGCGTAGCACAACGATATATCCTTTTCGAAGCCAGCCGGTATCTCTAAGCTGTTACGCAGGGAGGGCAATATTAAGGAGGGCAAACGCGCTGCTGTTACACGTATAAGCACGCGTGATGCTCCACGTGGGAACCTTTGGACGGACACCATCGCGGTGGGAAGGCCAAAAAGAATGTGTACTGTCAGATAGCTTAAAGGTCCTACCAGCCCGCGGCATCTGCTTAAACTTCCCTGTTGAGCACGCACGTGCACTAAATAAAGCTATGCGGCAGACGCACACTTAAAAAAAAAACACAAAAGAAAACAAAAAAGTCGATGGCGTCGTGGAGAATAGCATAAACGTGGTAGTGTCACTGACGAAATCTTCGACGCCGCGAGAAGACACCTCGCGTTAGTACACGCATTAAAGTTGATCGCTAAGCATCTGCGTCATTTGATGATATACGTCGTTTGAATAGTTTGCGTTGCGACAGATGACCGCACTAAGAATTTGTGCGCGCGAATCCCATCAACAGGTTGTTGTAGTGTTATATCATATTGAAGTCGCAATTGGTCTTGTAGACATCTAATATTAAGTTAGCCTATTTTACGTTAGTACAAATTATTGACCTAATTATGATAGCGTTTTCTTTTTTATCTTTTTTTTGCCTGTCATCCTACTGTTACTGGTCCTTCTGAAGATTCACTGGACACGTTACTTCGTAATTTACAACAACTTACAGCGAAGCTTTCCAACCTGTTAGCACAGAGAGCGAGAGTAGATGGAATATGGAGGGCCAGCACAAAAAATAAAATAAAATAATTAATAAAAATTAACGAAAATAATTAACAATAAAATAAACAAACTTAATTTTCGTTCCATGAAGATGAACAACGCCGCTCCATGTTTTTTTTTTTTTTTTTTTAACCAATACCGTCCGATCATCAAATAAAGCTCCCGTGATTTGGGTTAAACAAAATTTGTTGGGGGCCAGCCATATACTGGAGGCGTATAGCGAGTGGTAGTTGAGGTTTGTATAAAGCGAACCGCAACCCCATGCATGCCGACCGTGGAGGACACCCACGCCTAGCTCCCAAGCAAAATCAGTCTACACCACCGTGCATTCAAACACACGAAAGATGGCTCAAACCCAAGGTCATGGTCACGCACTTAAGAGCCCAGGCAAATCATGAAGAAATCGAAAACCGACTCAAGACTTTACAGTAAGGGGGGATGAACGCTCAACATTAGCCGTTCTTCTCCGGGAATGAAAAGCCCTGCGCCAGATTGTGAGCTTACTCATGCTGCTCGCATACATGACGGAGCGCATTCCACGTCCCGCACTTTTGGACAGACGGATTGTTATTCTTCTCGCCTAACTATCCGTGCACAACCAGCTAAACATCGCTGCCTGTCCGCGATTCCAGTGAGGGTTGACGAAACGTGCTCACCGGAGAATCTTGTGGACGGTGGAAGGTGAGCGGGCGGCCGTCGTGCGGCGCATCTTGCGGACCGAGCGCCTTTATAGGAACGTCGGCGAGGGCGAGACCAACACGGGCCCTGCGTCAGATGGGAAGAAGCCATCTGCCGGGTGAGAACGCCAGCCGCGCCGGAACCCACGGTCTTGGCGGCGTGTGGGAGGCCTTGATGGACACGCCGGACCCAGACCTGAACGACGATTAAGGGTTGCCTGGGTTTTCCGGGAGATAACAGAAATGCGACGTCAAGATAAACATCTTACCTGTTCGCTCCTGAGTTGCTGCTGCTATAGTGAATGCTGCGAAGGATATCCGGCGAGGGAGGCAACCGAATGAGGAACTGAAAATTTGGTGACACATTTTTTTTTTGTCTTTTCATTGCAAAATTTTGATCTCAACACACAAAAGACGGCTGCGGAAAACTGCGTGCACACTTTTTTTTTTTTTTTTCGCTGCAGAAACGAACGATTACACGACGCGTACGATGTGACCAAGGAACTTTGCGCTCTGCGTCGGATTGCAACCGCCCTATAGTGCAGTGCAAAGTGCCGCTCGATGTCACTTTAACAATATTTCTTTATATATAGCTTGCTTGGGCTGCGTTACAGTCAGGTGCAGACACGCGGGGAGCAGTACGTCTTGCAAACTGCCTTTAGTTTTCTTTTCCTTTTTTTTTTTTTTTTTTGTCTACCGCTCGAGTTACGCCAAAGAAAGGCTGGATCCACCACAGCTTGCAATTATAAGAGAAGAGTTGGTACGTGTTAAATGTGGCAGCAACGCTAAACAAGAGATATGCACAACCCGCCCGCCTTAGAGTGCGTTACTGTGAACCACGAATTCTAAGAAAAAGAAAAATGAGAAGTACTGCAGTATACGCGATTTATGTTCTGCTCAGAAAGGATCAGTGAACAATCGCGACTTCCGAATAACAGAGAGGGTAAACAGGAAACTACCGTGGTATGGTTGTAGGGAATCGTTGGTGCATGTTGTACAACACCAACCCTATTAAGTGCACTTCTACAAAAACTACGGTAAAAATTATGAAATACAGAGAGAAAACAAGATCGTTAAGTGCAAGAACGCGTTTTCAACCTCTTCAATGGCGACTAACGACAAGCATGCTGCACGCCAGCATGAGAAATAATAACAAAGAAGAAATAAGTGAAAACAAAATACCTACATTAACGAGAGGTCCCTTCCACGACGCTGTGTGAGGTGAAATAATACACAGTACGCGTCAACATGGTCACTGCAACGAAGAACGAGGCTGTGGAGCGGTCAAAGCTTTCCAAGTATGACACCGAGAATCGCGTTGGCTTATTTGAGACTCTTACACGTGTATAATATAGCACAAAAGAAAAATAAACCACATGAAACCTGTTTACTCAATGATGGCTTAAGAATTCGTCGTCGAAAGCCTTTGGCAACATGCCACCCCCTCCCCAGCTTTTCATCTCTCAAGAGATCTTTCAGCTGAAAGAAAAAGGAACAGTACAATGTGACTGTGAGTACGCTTGTATTTGACTGTATGCATTGGACTCTATCACTTGAATCAGCTTCAAGAAATCTGTTAAGGAGTTCGCAATTCGGTGTATACATAAACATTTTAATAAAATCAGCTGGCTTTCTATATACGCAGGCTTTTTAAGCGAAGCTTTATAGGCTCACAAGTTTCGGCGGTGGTGGTGGTGTCACGCTGAAAAGTGGGCCGATCCTGGCGATAGTGCAGAAAGGGTCCAAGCTCAGTGGCACATACCAGGGACAAAAAAGAAAGAGAGAGAGAGAGAGAGAAGGAAGG
Source organism: Dermacentor silvarum (assembly GCF_013339745.2). Classification (NCBI taxonomy): domain Eukaryota; kingdom Metazoa; phylum Arthropoda; class Arachnida; order Ixodida; family Ixodidae; genus Dermacentor; species Dermacentor silvarum. The sequence continues at coordinate 26,116,671 of NC_051154.1, forward strand.
AAAGAGAGAGAGAGAGAGAGAGAGAGGGGAAAGAAAGAAAGAAAGAAAGAGAGAGAGAAATAAAGGAAATCACCAGCCCTTCCTCTGTCGAGAAAATGAGGGTAAGCAAAGGTTGTGTGTGTACTTGACCTACTACTTTCCCTTCTCTTTCCTACTACATTTTGTTCCCTTTCATGTAAGTTTTCCTTCCGTTGCGTTGTAAGCTTCCTTCCCTCGATGCATACATTTAATAAACGTTTATGTTTTATTATCGTGACATGTCGTGAACTTTACGTACGTTACCCTGAAGAAGGTCAGATACACGCACGACAAGCTTCGCTTACCCCCATTTTCTCGACAGAGGAAGGGCTGGTGAATTTTTATTAATAGTCAGAACTTTCATGACACAGCAGTCATGTGTGCGAATTCCGAGAATAATTTGAATTTCCGAACGGTTTGTGCCCGCAGCAAGTGAAACTGTAAACTGTTATGTCGCGTGCGTTATGTCGTCGCGTGTAAACGTTATGTCGCGTGGGAATCCGAATACCAGGCTCCCTCAGATCGCACGCCCCGTCAGCTTTTGACGACGTGTAGTACCTGAGGATTCGGGAAGCCAAGCTGTCGCATTGACCATGCTCCTGCAGAGCAAGAAGTAACGAGAGAAAAACAAAGAAATAAAACGAAACGAAAACTATTTTGTTATGTATTAAGCCATAAACTTGATAATGATTTAGTCCATAAAAAATGATGGAGGCAAAAGGCGTAGCGCATCAGAAACAGGACACAAGAGGAAGAACACAGACAACACACGCGTTTGGCGCTAACTTTCAACAAGTTTTTATTGCGGGATCACATATATACAACTCTGTCGCCTGCAATAGAACACGTGCTCCGAGCAACCTGATAGCACATCTCGCTACAGAATGGGAAGTAAGTGAAAATAATAATAATAATAATAATAATAATAATAATAATAATAATAATAATAATAATAATAATAATAATAATAATAATAATAATAATAATAATAATAATAATAATAATAATAATAATAATAATAATGCCATACGCATAAATTTCACCTCTTTTCCCGATAATGAAATGGACGGTTTGCTGATAGAAGACCCACCGAAGGTGGTGATGTGATACGTATGCCTCAATAATGAGCCTGGCCATCTCGTTTAGGCTTTTTCCTAGAATCGCCGTATCTTCAAAGATGGGCCGGCAGGGGCAATTCTTGCAGTGCTGTGCAAGAAAACCATCGGCTTGCTCTTTGTTCACATTGCGACTAAGCTCACGTAACCTGCCATTAAGGCATCGCCCGGTCTGGCCGATGTAGCAGGCTCCGCAGGATGTAGGTATCTGGTCGACGACACCGCTTATTCATTCTACAGGCTTTTCCCGGTGATTCTTTTCGCAAGTGGCCTTCTTTGTACCTCCTGGTGTGGTCTTCCCACATAGACTGCTTAATTTGTTAGGCGCTGAAAACGCTACTGGAATGTTATTGCGTTGCGCTATTTTCTTGAGGCGATGCGACAATCCATGCATATAGGGTATGACAGCTACCCTATTCTTCTCTATGTTGGGGCACCGTGGCGAGGATACTTTCAATTTCAGATTCAAGTATCCAACCTGTTAACACCCTTGTAACACATACTATGACGCTCCAGCATGATTTCTTTCGTGCGCGTGCCTTCTTACACCTCAAATTATTCGATATATGTCTCCCTTTAACACTCACCCAGTGGAGGTCACACAGTGAACCGGATGTTTTGATTCCAGTTACCCTCCACGTGTCCCTGCATTTCTCTCGTCATTTTTTTTTCAGACAAATTCGCACAAACTAACAAGCCATGGGTTGTCCACGTGATCAGGCTTCACAACGTGACAGAAAACAGCCCGCTGTTGAAGTAGGCACCAAGCACCGGATTTTGTGCGACTAGACTAATACTATTAAAAAAAAACTGAAATACATTGAATGACATTCTTGGCTTCAAGGACTCCCAAAGGCGTTAGAAAAAATTAATAAAAGGTACGGTTATACTTTTCATAAGGGGCACAGTAATATCACTTGAATATAGGAGCCCGCATATCGTTAAAAAAAAAAAAAACCCACGTACAGGTTATTTGACAAGATATGCATTTTATACGTATATTACAAAAAATTATTCGCTTAATATGACTGAAAACTCGACTGAAAAGAATTTGTGCGCACGATGGTGCAAAAAAAAAAAAGAAAAAAAAGAGTAAAACAAGTTCTCGCCGCCTCCGTCTGGATAAATGTGCCTCTGCTCTCAGGGTAACTCTTTTCGTGAGAACGACGACTCGGCGGACGCATATCTCGTATTCAAACATCCACGTTTGCACATTACACGCACAACACCTTAAGCCAGGTCAGTCGTTCCCACGCAAGGAAGCATGGACAAAGACAGACCGCGTCGGCTTAAATTGATTTTACTTCCGCGATGCAACGCGAGTCAAAACTACATAACCTGTAATCTGAAGAAACAATCTATATACCCTATATATATATATCCCCTATACCAGCCACTCTTTTACGCAAATCGACATATGAAGTGCCCTTCCAACGTGTGCACTTCCAGTTGCGCTATATACACTACCGATTTCCTTGACATTTGCAGTGTATAGCGACGACGTACGTATTTGATACTTCAGTAATGCATATTCTTTTACAGCAGCCAAAAAGCGATACCGGACAGACGGCAATCACGACTTGCTCGTTTCGACGTCGTCAGTTTGAGTGAACTTGGGAAAGTGCACGCATAGAGGAAAGCCAAAAGTATAGCGACCCTGGCGGAAGCGCACAGCCGTATGGCGATGGCGGACCACAACTTCGAATGATGATTTACGCGTGTATATGAATTCGGAAATGTCAGCAGCTGGTAAGTTGTGCCGGCCTCTCTACAACAACGAATCATTGAATGGATGGAGAAATCGTTCGCTGAAATTATATATATATATATATATATATATATATATATATATATATATATATATATATATATACAGGGTGTTTCAGCGAACACTTTCAAAATTTATTTAAGGTTGCCTGTGGCAGATAGCCCAATTGTAGTTAATGAGGTGGTCTACTCGAAGAGGCGGACATTATTTGCACAAAAAATTGAAATGCATAATGGACGAACTAACAAAAAATCACTAATTAAGTTTTTAACTAATTACTTGATGGCCCATATATTGCAATTTACAAATTGTAGCCGTGGAGTTCGCAAGGCGTATCCACTTCGAATTAATTCTCAGGATGACACCAGTTTCAACATATTAATTCCCGAACTTTGCGGACAAATGCATTGGCGTTCCTGTTAATTTTGTGCTTCAATGCATAAAGCGACGTTTTGTTAAGAACTTAACTGGAACGCCAATGCATTTCTCCGCAAAGTTCGGGAATTAATATCTCGAAACTGGTGTCAACCCGAGAATTCGTTCCAAGTGAATCCGCCTTGCGAACTCCATGGCTACAATGTGTAAATTGCAATATGGACCATCAAGTAATTAGTTAAAAACTTAATTAGTGAATTTCTGTTAATTATTCGATTACGCATTTCGATTTCTTGTGCAAGTAATGTCCGCCTCTTCGAGTAGACCAGCTCATGAACTAGAATTGTGCTATCTGCCACAGGCAACCTTTAAGAATTTTTGAAAGTGTTCACTGAAACACCCTGTATATATATGCCAATGCATGTATAGATACAGGCGACTTCATCTGCAGTTCTTTTCCTCAACGCTTGTGATTCCTTGCTAGCGGCAAAGTGTGGTGCTACTATACGGGATGGTCACTTTTATGCTTTACAAGAATTAAAAAAAAAATTACCTGTGGCAGATAGGAAGGAAGAAGAAGTCGACTAGGGCGGACGCGTACACATCTGATTTCATTTTTCAATGTTTTCGGACATTTTCCCGCAAAGAACCCAGGAAATATATACATTTTCTGAACCGGCAAGATGTAAGGAATCCGCAAGATACCAGATTTTTATCGGTGGGTGGACTTTTCGCCATTTTCTGAGGTTTTAATTGTTCTCCGACCACGCCAGTGAGAGAGTAACGGGCTCAGCCTGCTCTCGGTGCGGCGGCGTAGGTGGGCCTAGGCCCTTGTGCGCGAGTGATACGACGCCAAGCGTCTTCGCTAACAGAGAAGCCATGCCCGCAGTGGTAACCGTGGAAGGAATGGACGTTACTCAAGAGGATCTCAACGGTGCGGGGTGGATTACCGCTCTCGGCACCCGGAGAAAGCAAGAGACGAAGAGGCCGCCGTTACGGAACGGCCAACGTGGCACCAAGAGCGCGCCGGTTGGCTGCCACGCTGCTAAAGGACCGGCCAAGAGTCTGATGAAACAGGTCACGGCAGCCTCGCGACTTCCGAAGCCCCCCAAGGATCAAATCAAGATCATCGTGCGCCCCAAGGGAGGCCTCGACGTATCTAGAGTCGACGTAGTACTCCACGCTCAAGCCCTGGACACGGCGGCGGCCCTGAGTGAGCAGCAAGTGATGGAAGACACCGTGTGCCCGAACAAGGTACAGAACATTTTGGTAATATTTCCACTCCGCATGACTGTAACGCGATATAAAACTATAGCCTATGCAAAAATTTGCAAGATCCACACCAAGCACGGCGCCTACGAAGTCTCGGCGTATATTGCAGCCCCCGAAGGCACATGCAAGGGTGTTATGAGAAACATCGACCGCTCACATGACGAGGGAGCGCTCAAGAGAATGATCGTAAACGAGCGAAACCCCACAGCAATCGAAGCAAGACGAATCAAGAACTCGCACGCGGTCGTGATTCTCTTCAAATGCATGCGCGTGCCCAAGAAGGTGATATGTGGCACAGCCCTATTGCCATGTTTTCTTTACAAGCGGCAAGACGAAGTTTGCTACGCGCGTGGTCACGTGGGCCATCGAGCCAACGCCTGCACCAGCGCAGCGTAGAAGAAAGAAGCAAATGCCGCGGTCGCGGAAAGACTAAATCCGAAGACGAAGAAGAGGAACACCAGTGCACCCCTAAGTGGGAGGCGGACCCCACGTCACCGGCGATCAAACGTGCAAGAAACGCTACCAGATCCCGTACATCGTACGACGTCGACGCCGAAGGCGCCGGCAAATGGCGAGGAAAGCACAGCTGGACGGAGAATCCGACGTCACCGACACAAGCGACAGCTCGGCGGCCGCGCCAGTTGCGCGAAGCGGATCCATTCTCAGAAGCCGCTCTCAATCCAGAGGACGTTCTTGTTCGAGAAGATCTAAGCCAAGAAAAGGAGAGAGCTCCGACGCCTCCAGATCGAGATACCGGTCCCGTTCCCAGTCAGCCAAGCGGACCATGTGGGCCGGCAACGTCAAGGGCGCGACGTAGCCGTCTCGATCAGAAAGGACAGAAGGACAACACACATCAAACAAAGAAACGAAAGGTGAGCCACAGCCAGAACATAGGGTCAATCCCCGTATCCAATCGCTCGAGGCAGAAAACAGGCAGCTTAGAGGCAAGCTCGCAGAACTTGAAGAAGCTTTAAATAGCTTTAGATGACAAGTCACAAACCGCGACGAGGCTAGCACCAACAACCGTGAACCGTTAGCCTGGCAGCCGAGACGTAAGGCACCCAACCCAGATCCGTTAAGCGACACAGAGGAGGAGCACGAGATGACGAAGGATTGTGAGACCTCATCCACCGCCTTGGCTCCCCCCGCCAAAAATGAAGGTAAATGGGAAAAGACCCTGAGTAGGATGATGGAAATGCTTTCCGCCACAGAGTCGAGGGTAACGTTACTAGAAAGACCTAGGGCTCAGCCTAAGAGTAGACAAGTAGTACAAACAGAACTGTCCTTAGCTACTCCAAATCTTTTAAATAAATAAAAATAAATAAATAAATAATAATTAAATTTTTAAATAAATAAAAATAAATAAATAAAAATCCAGACGGAGGCGCTAAAGGATTCTAAAGAATCTACAATGGCGAATACAATTAGCAGCACCGTCAAAATTTGGCAGTGGAGCTGCGCCAGTTTCCAGAGGCGCAAGGCTCCATTAGGTCAACTCGTCAGATCGGTGGCGGATAAGCCACAAGTCATTTTATTACAAGAAACACTCGGGTATAAAGACATCTCTATTTCGGGATACCGCACTAGCGCGTACAGAGGCGAAAAGGGAAGAGGTATAGCCATGCTATAGTTAAGAAGAGCGTCTCCTTCGTTGTGCACAACGTCCCGAAATAAAAGGTCGGACTCGAAGCCCAGCTGATCGAGATCGTGCCCAGTAGAACGAGCAGCGCAAATGCCTTCATTCTTAACGTCTACAGTTCTCCTGCGGACAGGAAAAGAGATTTTAACACCTTACTCAGCGCCGCAATCAGGGTAGCCAGAAACGCGCCCCTTCTGATTGCGGGTTACTTCAACGCTCCAAGCACAGAATGGGGATACGGCTTTGACAGTAAGAAAGGCACAAACTTAGCCGGTTGTGCTGCCGATTCTAGCCTCACACTCATCACGGATCCTAGGTTTCCCACCAAAAGGGGTAACTCGGTCAGTCGCGACATCACACCCGACCTCGCGTTCCTCCGCGGTATCGAGGGCACGTGGGATAATCACCAGCAGAACTTGGGTAGCGACCACTACATTCTCGAAATCGCGGTGCAGGTCAAACCTAAATCACCAGTCAGATACGAATAGAATAGCCCTAGTATCTAAGCACACGGCTAGCCTATACAGTTAATAAATCTCTCCAAAGTACTGCGGACAAAGAGACTAGGAGATCGCCACATCGCCTAGTTCCCGGCCCACGTTGACGGAGTAGTTAATCAAGCGGGTTGCAACCCCTACGAGCAGGCCCAGTGCCTAGCGCGTGAATTCACGAACCGCGCCCGGGCTAAAGGTCCAGCTCTCTCACAGGATTGCTCCCCTAAAGACCCGGGGGAGACCAATCGTAGCAGCGTCCGTACGCACGACTTCAAGTGCCACGGCGGAATCCGCGGCCATAGCCCTAGCCATCCGAGACGCTGAGGCCAAGAGCCAGTCGGCTTATATACTCACAGACTCGCAAGACGCCTGCCGGCTCTTCCTTCGGGGAGTTCTACCGGCCGGGGTCCTTCGCATACTAGGACCAAGCCTCCAAATGGACCACGGGATAACCTGGTGTCCCGCGCACACCGGAGTGGAAGGCAACGATCGGGCGGATCGTCTGGCTCGAGGTATAACAGGCCGAGCCGCGATACATACCGCTCGAACGGACGCCTCTCCGACACCCGGCAGCACACCGAGAGACATACTTGAGGCACAACGACTAGGAAGACGAACCAAAGCTCCACCTCACCCCAAGCTAAACAGGCGACAGGCGAGGGACTGGCGCCGAATACAGACAAACATCTACCCACATTTACATAGACTGCACAAAATATTTCCTAACAAACACAGCGACAGGTCTTAATTTAAATAAAGTTGTTTCTCTCTCTCTCCCCCTAAAGACCCTCTTACCACCTTTAACGAGATCAGATCCCACTACAGACTGAGCAGGAGAAAATTCTCTCCCCCTAACCCAAAATTAAACAGCTCTCAGTCTGCCACGTTTAGGCTCTTACAGACGAGATCGTACATCACCTCCAGAGCGCTCAATCGGATAGATTACAACTTCCCGCAATCGTGCTCCAAATGTGGGCACGAGTATTGCTCTTTCGATCACATGCTCTGGCTGTGCCCGTTCAACGCGGGCTCTGATCTTCACAAGTCCAAGTGGGACGCCCTACTGCAAAGCGCAGACTTTACGCATCAACAACAGGCCGTCCAGAGGGCCCGCGACGTCGCCGAGAGCCATCACCTCCCGGTTCCGTCATGGGCGGAGCCACCAACTTGATTGGGGTGCCTTCGGCTCCCCCCAATCTTTATCCTGAGGACCTTTCAATAAAGATATTGTCAACTGTCAACCGTGGCAGATATCATAATTCTGTAGTCCTTGGGCTGGATTATTCAAAGAGGAGGACATTATTTGCGTGAAAAATCAAAACACGTCATGAGTAATCACAACTAAATGACAAAAATTCACTAATCAACTTCTTAAGCGATACTTTACGGCATATATTGCAACTAACGAATTGTATGCGGCGAGTTTCGAGACATTCATTCCCAAAGTGTGCGACGAAATACATGGGCGTTCCAGTAGCTTTTGTGCTTTGCGGGGATGCGCGACTTTCACGCGTCCCCTGATGTTGTTTTCCCCGCATGGCTCCCGTCTCCTGTAATCCAGCGCGAAGGTGGGTGTGGTTGCGGCGTATTGCGAGAGATGGCGCGAGTGTTGCGCTGCTAATAGAGTTACTGTATATGCGTAACTCTAGCTGCTAATATGGATGGATGGATGGATGGATGGATGGATGAGGCTGAACCCTTTAAATCGGGCGGTGGCATACGCCACCTAGCCATGGCTATTAACATAATTTGTACTTTCTGGTGGGTGAAATTTCACCCCTGCCTTAATTTTATCCACCAATCACATAACCTCTGTTTGGTTATTTCTACCCGCTTAAAGTCTATTTTGCCTTCACTGTCCCTAAACCCCAATGCTTTGAAAAAATCAGCCCCGTTGCCTTGCACTGTAGGGTTAAGCCCCTTACAGAAAAGTATGAGGTGTTCAGCCGTTTCCTCTTCTTCTCCACACGCACAGCACAACGTGTCTATACCTTGGTACTTGACTCGGTACATCTTAGTCCGCAATACTCCCGTCCTGGCTTCAAACAACAAAGAGCTTCCCCTAGAATTATCGTAGATATTTTCTTTGGCAATTTCTTGCTTGAAAGTTCGGTATGTGCCCAGTGCTGATTTCGTCTGCATCCCTGTTTTCCACAGACCCCTCTCTGTTTCCTTAACCTTTTTCTTAACCGCTGTTTCCTGGTTTGCACCCCTCCTGCAGTCCAAATATTTGATTGACAGTTTTCTGGTCAGCTTCCTCCATTTTGTATCAACATTCCTCATGTACAAATAACTGAAAACTCTCCTTGCCCACCGCTTTTCTGCCATCTCTCTCAATCGCTCCTCAAATTCTATCTTGCTGCTGGCTTCCCTGCCCTCGAATGACGTCCATCCCATGTCACCCTGTACCCCCTGATTTGGTGTATTTCCGTGTGCTCCCAGAGCCAGTCTACCTACCCCTCGCTGCTTAACTTCCAACCTTGCTCGAACCTCTGATCTCATGCACAGGACCGCATTGCCGAAAGTCAAACTAGGGACCATCACCCCTTTCCAAATCCCTCTCACCACTTCGTACCTATTGTAATTCCACAGTGCCCTATTTTTCATCACAGCTGCATTTCTGCTACCTTTAGCCGTCACATATTTTTCATGTTCCGTTAGGTACTCAGCCCCATTGTTTATCCACACTCCAAGATATTTGTACTTATCCACCACCTCCAGCGTAACCTCCTGTATCCTATGCTCGCTGCCCTGATTATCATTAAAAGTCATGACTGCCGATTTTTCTTTACTAAACTTCAAACCTAAGCTATCTCCCTCTTTACCACAGATGTCCATTAATCTCTGCAAGTCTTCCTTGCTGTCAGCCATAAGTACAATGTCATCTGCATACATCAGTCCTGGTAATGACTGTTTAATCCATTCTCCCTGCTTGAAATAGGAAAGGTTGAAGCCAAGTCCGCTCCTCTCTAATTTTTTCTCTAATCCTTGTAAATACAGCATGAACAACAGAGGTGACAGAGGGCACCCCTGCCTAAGCCCCTGCTGTATCTCTATAGGCCCAGATACCTTGTTTTCCCATTTTATAAGCACCCTGTTACTTTTATAGATATCTTTTAAAAGATTTCTTACTCCATCTTCCACCTCTAGAGTGCCCAGTATGTCCCACAAATCCTTTTGGATTACACTGTCATAGGCTCCCTTGATATCCAGAAAGGCAAGCTAGGGGCCTGTGTTCCTTTTCTGCTATTTCAATACACTGTGTCAATGAGAACAGATTATCTTCTAACCTTCTTTGTTTTCGGAACCCATTTTGTAGTTCTCCCAGCACCTCCTCGCTCTCCACCCATGCCTGCAGTCTGTCCTTTATAATCTGCATCACCACCCTGTAAACCACTGACGTCACTGTTATGGGACGGTAGTTGTTTATGTCGGCTTTGTCCCCCTTTCCCTTATATATCACGCTCATTCTGCTCAGTCTCCACCCGTCGGGGGCTTTACCGTCCATTATCATTTTGCTCACTGCCTCTCTTAATGCTTTCTTAGATTTTGGGCCCAATGTCTTTATCAACATAATTGGGATGCCATCAGGACCTGTCGACGTGCTACTAGGAACCCTCTTCTCTGCCCTTTCCCACTCGCTTTGTGCCAGTGGAGCCACTGCACTGACTAGTCCATCCTCACCTGATTGAGCACATGCTATGTTTCGTTCTTTAAATTTTTCTGTCATCATTGTTCTTATATGTTCCATTGCCTCATCTCCCTCTAGTCGAACACCTTGAGCTGTAACTATAAACCTCTGCTCTAGGCTAGTCTTATTACTCAAGGAGTGCCTGGATGCGCGCGCCCGCGCGGGCATCAAGGCACCCTATAGCTGCTAACGCCTCCTAACGGCGGGGTTACTTGGGCGCAAAAGGAAGAAGGCGCTTCCTCTTCGAAGTGGGGTCGGTGAGCGATGCGGGCGTTCCGCGCGTGCGCCAATCCACGCTTCGCGAGACCGTCTCGCGAGCCAAGGAGCAGGACACCAGTATGGACGAACACGGATCGTTCGAACGTGCCACCGTTCGCGTGACCGTACACGTGAACGATTAGGCGTTGGTGTCTAGCATGCGGGTGGACATATTCGCTCGCTATCCGGTCGCGGTGAGTCGGACTTCCTTGATTTGTCGCGCGCCCATGTGAATGTTTTATGCGTAGTAATTCCGCTAGCGTGTATTAGTGTATAAAAGGTGCAATAAATGCCCTTTTGATTGTTCACACGTCTGTGTTGTCGTTCATTTGTCCCAAGAGCACGTGTGAGACCCCACAGCTTAAATGCAGAAAAGCGCGTTTTGTTAAAAAAGGTAACCGGGAGAACTGCGCATTTTACCGCAAGTTCGATGGCGCATGTATCTCGAAACCCGTGCCATCCTCAAAATTCTTTCCAAGTGGATATGCCTTGCAAAGCTCACCGGCTACAGTCCGTAAATTGCAATAGTATGTGCAGTAAATAGTAAATCAATTAATAGGTTAATTAGTGAATTATTGTCAGTTTATTACGTGTTTCGATTTCTCCTGCAATTAATGTCCACCTAATAATGTAATAATCCAGCTTAAGGATAAGAATTGTGCTATCTGCGACTGAAGGTCTTAAAAAATTCTGCAAAGCCTCAAAATGATCACTCGATATACTCGCGTGAGCAGCTATGCTGCGAGCGTTCTTGAAGCCTTTCTCGTAAGTTATGAAAGGAACCCTCGAAAGTACAAGCACATAGTGTAGTATAAGAATGCTAGAGTGAAATTTGGAGCTGGTCTCATCGTGCGCTGTCTGTTCGACAAGCGTGGGAATGACACGCTATGTGCTTTGGTTTGGCTAAGCTTTGCTTCGCCAATCTGGCATCGAACCACCTTTTGAATTCTCATGTCAACCTTCTCAAAGATAATTTTACTGCGCTAAGCAGTTGTGAGCTCAAAATTCGGGTATACCTCTCTAGCACATTACGCTCGAATGATTAATAAAAGCGTTATCGCCATGTGCCGCACCAAACAGTATACAGCGAACACGCATCGCTGTGGTGGACTTTCGATCGTCTGGGCGCAGGCGTTGCTGCTTAGCGCATCTTCACATTCGCGCTCTTTAACAAATTTAGCTGCGCTCGCCTTGTTGGCGACCTCGACGGTGACATCAGAACATATTAAATCTACCCTCTCGTGACTGAATTTAAGCCTGAAAGTACTGCTAAATCAACAAAGTGCGCTACACTTGTGGTCTACGAGCGCCGTCAAGAGGACCGTACAGAACAGCGTTAGCCAATTCCATATGGCCTTCGCGATATACGATGTCGCACTCTAGGACACTTCGATGCGAGCGCGCGGCTCCGGCCTCCCGCCTACCTGAATCACAGGGTATCGAACCGGAAGTGAAACGGAACGTTACGATTTTTTTTACACTCCGGAGTGAAAACGAAGAAGAAAAATTGCGGTTTTCGGTTCAGGCTGGCCACTTTTTTTCTTTCTTTTTTTTTTTGGGGGGGGGGGGGGGTTCATCTATGCATTACCTGCACTTGTGGCTCAACTACATATGATATCTCATTTGTAAGTACACACCATGTTTCAGTGATTTTACAAGTAGCAACACCGTGGATAGAACGGTTTTCGACGTATCACGTCGGGGGGCAGACAAGTTACATGCGTAAGCGTTTGAAATTGGTGACCGTCAAATCTGGGGTTGTTGCAAATGTTTTATTATAGTAAATGAATATGGGGACCTGCTCTCTTGGTGGTGACGACCAGGGGAGGAATGGGAGAGAGAAGGGGAACTATAGGATAGGGCAAGTTAAAATTGCGCGGAGAAAGACGTCTCGCAGAAAGATTCTACGACAGTCCAGCAACCCCTTTTTCTGTGCTGTCGCTACCCTCTTGACCTCTTCCATTGCTGGAAACTTGCGGGGCAGAAGACTCTGGGTATAGCCTGCTTATAATCTTGCGTCGGTGTTGGATAAAGGCGGTGCACTGCTATATGAGGTGGAAAGCATCGGCTCGCTTTCCGATGTCGCACCTCAAACAGCAATCTGTAGATGTGTCTTGTCCTACTATGTCAAGAGGTCTTTCCTTTGTAAAAGAGTGTCAGCCTCATAGGTGTCAGAGCCGTGCCCGTCCTTACTCTACTTAAGCAAATTCTGGCTGCTCGCTCGTATTCCAGCCGAATAGGATCCGGGGACCGAATTCACAAAGCGTTTTATTCGTAAGTGCTCTTTGCCATTGGCTGGCCCGCCTTCGATAAGAATATTTCCAGCATGAGGATAGGCTGAAGGGCTCTCCCATAAAGCTTATAGGAGAGTCCAATAGGCTCTGTTGTAAAATATTCAAACGTCCTGGGAACCTACGTGCTTTGCGGCACGCTACTGGAATTTCACCAGAATGTCCCAGTGGGTATCTAGTATGCATAACCGCGAGTAATTTTTGATAACTGATTTTGTTAGTGAGATGGATGGATGGATGGATGGAAAACTTTAATGAACGTCCTGAGGTACGCGACTCAGCGCGCAGCGGGCCGCTCCCACGTTGGGACAGTCAGGCCATGCCCGACCGCCGCATCATGGGCCCTCTGGACAGCCCATAGTTGCGCCCCGGCATCGGGGCTCTTGATAGCGGAGAGCCACTTGTCCTCATTTATTTGTTCCGTGCCTCGTAACGAGGGGCAACGCCAGAGCATATGGTCTAAGCTAGCGAAGTTATTGCAGTGCCTGCAAGAACTACTGGCATAAGTGTCGGGATAAAGCTTGTGTAATAAAGCCGGGCTGGGATACGAGCCTGTTTGCAATAATCTGAGGGTCAATGCCTGCGCTCTAACTTCTTGTGAGGAAGGGGAAAGTCTCTCCTGCCGAGATAAAAGTACTGCGTAATTTCATTGTATGTTGTCGGTTGATCTCTGTTCTCCACCACTCCTGGCTGGCCGGGGAGTTCTCCATGGTCGCGGAAAGCGAGACCTCGCGCCTTGGAGTGGGCCAGCTCGTTGAGGTTTGTGGGGCCTCCCATGATGGATCCCATGTGAGCGGGGAACCACGTGAGAGTGTGGGTGGCAATGCTTTTACCGTCGAGGATGCGACAGGCTTCTTTACACACGGCGCCAACGCTGAAGGCGCGGATGGCTGCCCTGGAGTCGCTGAAGATGTTGGCATGTTTCTCGTCCAGGAGGGCCAAGGCAATGGCCACTTGCTCGGCCGCACATGACGACGTGCCTCGTACCGAAGCTGCGTTAACGGTCGAACCCTTGTGGTTGATGGACACTACTGCGAAATTTTTGCTGTTGCCATATTGGGCCGCGTCAACGAAGCAGCTGCCGCCAGGGAGTTCTGTCGCCCGGCGTAGGAGCGCCACGGCCCTGGCCGTCCTTCTTTCCACGTTGCGCTGGGGATGCATATTGCGTGGGGCGGGGGATATGATGATGTGGTCTTTCTGCTCTTTCGGAAGGCCCTGGTAGGAGTCTTTGACTTTAGCCGGGGGGACGCCCATCTCTGTTAGGAGTCGTCTGCCCGCCGTGGTGCCGGAGAGTCTGAGAATCTGTGCCCTTTCTTGTGCTTCTGCAATTTCTTCTAGTGTATTATGAATACCCAACTGCAGAAGTCGGTCGGTGCGTGTGTAGTTTGGTAGTCCGAGCGCGGTCTTGATCCCCCTCCTTATCATGGCATTTAGTTTGTCTCGCTCGGCCCTCTTCCAGACGTGCATGGCCGCTACGTACGTGAAATGGCATAACAAGAAAGCGTGGACTAGCCTTATCAGATTCTCTTCACTCAGGCCTCTCCTTCTGTTAGCTACCCGCTTGATTAGACCGATGACGCTATCCGTCTTCTTTGCTAGTTTGTAAATGGTGATGCTATTTGTGCCCGCCCCTTCGAGTGTCATTCCCAAGATTCTAATGGACGCGACTTTGGGAATCGGATCTCCGCACTTGATGTAGAGATTAATGTCAATTTCGGTGGGGGGTTTCCAGTTCTGTGGCTTGCGGCCCTTTCTAGTGGGGCTGTAGAGAAGGAGTTCCGATTTCTTTCGGGAGCACCGGAGTCCCGTGTCTGTTAGAAAGCGCTCTGTAGTGTCGACAGCTTCCTGGAGAGCGGCTTCGACTTGTCCGTCACTGCCTCCCGCGCACCAGACAATGATGTCGTCCGCGTAGATCGTGTGACCGATGCCCTGGATCTTGCCTAAGTATCTCGAGAGGTCGACCATTGCGATGTTGAAGAGGAGCGGTGAGATGACTGACCCCTGGGGGGTGCCTCTTCCACTTAGCTCCATTTTCTCTGATTCCAAATCTCCAGCCTTGAGGATGGCGCATCGTTTGCTCAAGAAAGACTTGACGAAGGCATGGAAGGAAGAGCCCAGGTCGAGTTTGGAGATGGCGTCGAGAAGGAACTCGTGACGGATGTTATCAAAGGCCTTCTCCAGGTCCAAACCAAGGATGTCTCTCGTGTCCCGAGTGCAGCGTTCCAGGATTTGGACCTTGATAAGCTTCATGGCGTCCTGGGTGGAGAGGCCTGGCCTGAAACCTATCATGTTGTGAGGGAAAAGGTCGTTGGTCTCGATATACTCGGCAATTCTGTTATGGATGGCGTGTTCGGCCACCTTCCCTACACATGATGTCAGTGAGATGGGGCGGAGGTTGTCCAAGCTCGGCGGTTTACCGGGCTTTGGGATGAGTATGACCTTCGCCACTTTCCATTGTTCCGGTACAATTCCCTCCTCCCAAATGCGATTTATCTCATTTGTGAGAAACTCGACTGATTCGTCCTCTAGGTTTCTGAGAGCCTTGTTGTTAATGTGATCAGGGCCGGGTGCCGACCTACCATTGAGGTCATGTAGGGCGCGGCGGATTTCACTGACTTGGAAAGGCTCGTCCAGCACGGAGTTCGGCTTCCCTTTGTATACTGGGTATGGCGCCTCATCGGCCACAGTTTTGAGTGGCAGGTACTTCTTAGCTAGCGTCTCCAGCACTTCTGCTTCCGAAGACGACTTCTTGGCTTCGTGTAGCGCTTTAGCGAGGACACTTCTCTGGTTTGATTTGGTGCCCGAGTCGTCGAGCAAATGTTTCAGAAGATTCCACTTCCCTCCCGTGCGCATCTGCCCGTCGATTGAATTGCAAATTTCGTCCCATTGCTGCCTAGACAAGGCTTGGCAGTGCTCCTCTATCTGTTTGTTGATCTCGGCTATCTGTTTCCTGAGCTTGCGATTCAAG
Source organism: Dermacentor silvarum (assembly GCF_013339745.2). Classification (NCBI taxonomy): domain Eukaryota; kingdom Metazoa; phylum Arthropoda; class Arachnida; order Ixodida; family Ixodidae; genus Dermacentor; species Dermacentor silvarum. Next base: position 26,132,560 of record NC_051154.1, read on the forward strand.
CGTTGGCTTTTCCACCTCTCGAGGATTGATTGCTTGGCCTCGAGTAGGTGTGCTAGCCTGCTATCCATTTTGTCTGTCTGCAGATACGTTTCTATGATTTTGGTGGTGGAGCAGACGTCTTGCAGAATTAGTTCGGACCACTGGGCGAGGCTCTCGGGCTTTTCTCCACGGGCGGCGCGGGCCTTGCGAACCTCACGGAATTTGTCCCAGTCAGGGACCGAGAAGGCCTTTTTTCTCTTCTGCTCCACTTGTAGGCTGGTAGCCGTGATGTAATGATCGCTACCGAGGTCTATGAGCAGATTCGACCACACGGCTGAGCCAGCGTTTTTAACAAATGCGAGATCCGGGACAGAGTCCCTGGTCGAGGAGGTGCCGCGTCTGGTGGGAAAGGCTGGGTCCGTCATTAGAAAAAGTCCCGCATCTCCCGCCTCCTGCCACAGGCTTCTGCCCTTGACCGTAGCGTGCGGGTAGTTCCAAGCGTGAAAGGGTGCGTTGAAATCGCCGGCCACAACCAGTGGAGAGTTTCCGGCGAGTTTCGTTGCCCTAGTGATGATGGTTTTGAAACGTTGTCTGTGATCGCTCGGACTGCTGTATACGTTAAGTATAAAAATGCTGGAGATGTTGGATTGACTTGGGATGACTTCGACTAGGGATGTCTCCGTCTTGCTAGGCCGGACCCCTAGATCGTGTGCGACGAAAGTGAACTTGCTGTTGACTAATGTACAGATTCCTCTGCCGTCCCCACGGAGAGCAAGAGCTTTGTATCCCTGTAGTGAAACTTGATCAGTCATCGTTTCTTGCAATAATATAACATGTGGCTTTTCTTTGTGAGTGCGAACAAACTGCTGCAGGGTGCATCTTTTATGGTGGAGTCCCCTGCAGTTCCACTGCCAAATCCTAAATTGAGTGTGTGGCCCCATCCTTGCTGTATAGAGCGCCTTCCGGCGTTGCTACTACGGTCTCGAAGGAGGGAGGTCCGGGGACGTGCAGTGGTGGCGGCGTAGGTACCGACGCGCCATCCGGCATGAAAACGGGACGTACGCGGGTCGACGACCTGATGTCCATTTCCTGCACCTTGGGCACTATTTCTGGCATTCTGTTTTCCAAGCATCGAATTTTGACGTTTTGCGCGTCTATCTTCTTATCCACTACCAAAAGTCGCTGATCCACTGCAGAGAGTCGTTCGTTAATCTTCTGGATCTCGAAGCAGATGGAATTCAACATTTCTCTGATTTCCGACTTGGCTTTAGCCTGTACATTTTCGGGCATGCTGGGAACGGCCTTTCTTTTGGCTGGGTTTCCCGGGTGGCTCGCCTCCACGACCATGGGAACGTCTGCAAGTTGGGGAGACGGGGTCCCCGAGGGGGTTGAACTAGGGTCTGGAATGGAGTGAGGTTGATTGGCCATGGGAACTTCTGCGGGTTGGGGGGACGGGGTCCCCGAGGGGGTTGAAATAGGGACTGGAACGGAGTGAGGTTGATTAGCCTTTCTGAGCTCTGCTATTTCGGCTCGCATTGACTCGATTATGCTGCGCATCTCGGCATTTTCTTTCCTAAGCTGAGCTATTTCCGACGAACCATGCTCTGGCGCCGCGCCCCCCGTTACCTTTTCGGCAGGGCTCCCTCCGCTCCGCACTCTGTCCGCCCAGGTGGCGCCTTGTTTCCCAGGACCGGCTGGCTCCTCGAACCGGACCCTGTTCTGTGGGCCGCGGGAGCGGCCGCCCGATCTGGTTAGTGAGATACATTTTTTTTTATTTTCCCCACTCAGTTACAGCGGGGCGGGCAGCCGTCGCCGGAAGATAGCGCGTCGCGTACATGTCCTGAAATCCTGGAGTCAATAACTTCTCTGAGGGCAGCCCAGAGTCAATAACTTCTCTGAGGGCAGTTATTGACTCTGGGCTGCGGAGTCTGTCGAAACATGTCTTCGCACATTGGTTCTACGGTAATAAATTAGACTCACTTAGCCTCTAATCTCTACCATTTAGATGGCTTTCACAAATTACGTGCAAGCGATTGATTGTAATCATTTAGATTATATAAAAATATTTCCCAAATTATAAGTGTCACTAAATATCAAAAGACTTAGCGGCACGCGTAATCGAAAGTTTATTTATGTGCTGAAAATTACGCGACAGAATGAAATTGTCATGAACGTAAAATATACTTTCTTGCTTAAACAGAAAACGTTGTGGGGCTAGCAGGCAACACAATTAAACCACAAAGACCCGCAAGTAAGATGCAGTATACTTTCTCAAGAAATCCGCGCCAAATTGTCGAAAATCCATGTACTATATTTAACCCGTGGTTCTCTCGGTGTATCAACGATCTTAGGGCCGGGTTCCCCTTTAGCAGTCTTGTTATCTGTGGACATCCGGCGTTGAACCTTGCATGTTCGGAAAGCACCGCATATGCGTAATGCGGGATATGTGGGTTCGGATCGCACATGCTGAAATTTATATTTTCATCCACTTCCATTCCACTTTGCCTATACATAATCACGAAGCACCGAATAATGACATACGACGACGCACGCCCCATCAAACAACAGCCCTATCGTGTCTCGCCGAAATCTATTTCTAGATTTCAAATGAGCACAACAAGAATTGAATTGAATTCTGGGGTTTTACGTGCCAAACCACAATTTCATTACGAGACGCGCCGTAGTGGGAGGACTCCGGATTAATTTCGATCACCTGGGGTTCATTAACGTGAAACCGAATCACTTTAACGTCACTTCGAATGATTGTGACTGAGAAAAAGTCGAGCCCCATCGATACCCCTTTTCACTCATTGCGCGTTTGAATCAAGGTATATAGCATATCTCCCCCCTTCCTGCTTCACTCCTCATCAACCTTCTCCACCAATTATCGACCCTTTCGCTGCTTATCGTTGAATCTTCTTATCTGCCAGTTGACGAGCAAAAGTGATACAAGCTACGTATTTATGTAATACAAGCTAGGTTTGTGGATTTGTGCTTTACTGTCACTTGATCGCGGAGTCACTTGAACGCTTTTAGAACAGCGATATCAGATTCTTTTGCTACATCTCTCGGCTTATTAGTCAGTGCGCCGCTGTAGTGCCTATGGCACCACAAAGAGCTTTCTTTCTTTCTTTCATTTCCTCTTCTTTCTCTTCTCTTCCGAGGCAAGCATTGACCGGACTGATCGAAAGTATCAACGGCATGCAGGTCGCCTCGCGAGTGAGTCGCTGTTTTCGTGAACTCGGGATCACAAGTCCTGAAACTATATCCCCGTCTCAGGTACCGCTCCCGTACACTGCAGCCGAAGCTATACGGGCTGCGTCACACACTCGTTTCTGCTTTCCACACGTGCCACAGTCGTCAACGGCGCACGAATCCGCACCCGCGTGGCACCACCCTTCAAGCGCTATATGCTTGCATAAGTGTCCGCTCGTATGACCTGTTCTGAGCTTTGACCGAGAAGGAGCATGTAAGTACACGAAACATGTAAGTACATATGCCCGCGAACGATTAGTCGGTTTTTGTATTTCGGCAATGCAAAACTTATCGTTATTCAATTCGAACCAACTTCTTCAGCTAACGGATGCAGGTTGTGTCAACACCGGTATATGAAACAGACAAATGTCACTGCGTAATGCATGCGATATAGTAGTGTATTACGTATACATGTTCTTATTCTCATCACTCGCTTCGTATTTTTCGGAGCCCGATTTTGCGGACCTGCAGATATTATTCGCATTTCCCGGCGACGGGGCGAAAATGTTGACGCCATACACAATATCGTGCTCAATTTTTCAAGTGCGATCCGCACTCGCTACGTCTCAATATCACTGACGCGAACAGAAATGCGACTATTTAGTTTGGGACTTAACTCTCGCTTTCGTGCCGAGGAGATTTATCCTTTCTTTATTAGCGCCGTAAGCTAATAGAGCTAAAGGGCTGGACCGCAGACAACTTTCGGGTGTTGACTCGCGATATAGGACAGCAAAGCTCCCGACAAAGAAGCGCGGATGGCAGTCATAAGCAAGTCCAAGTTGGCCTATACCTCACAACCAAGACACGCGAGAATTAAAGCTTAATTGATAGCAACGGTGCCATTGCGCGCCGCAGCTTCCGGAAGGGAAGCCGCACTCTCTAATTTATTTATTTCACTGTCACAATTTTTTAAACTGCGGAGCTGTTTCAGCCGGCCGTTAGTCCGTCCATCGCGGACAAAAAATGTGGGCCGACCTGGCGGTAGTGCAGAAAGGGCCCAAGCGCAATGGCACATACCTCTGTGAACTAGCGTAGCTGAGCCTGGCTAAGTCTAACTAAGCAAGGTTGGGACTACTTAAGCTTAGTCAGTCATCGATAGCCAATCGATAGCCGATCAATAGCTGATCGCTAATCAATCAATAATCAATAAATTCCGGAAAATGCTGGGGATGACTTGGTAGTGCTTAGCCAAGCCCAAATACGTGGCCAATAACTTGCGATAGCCAATCGATAGCCAATCAATATGTAGCTAATCAATCAATAATCAATAAATTCCGGGAAATGCTGAGGATGACTTGGTTGTGCTTAGCCTAGCCCAAATACGTGGCCAGTTATACCTTGCGATAGCCAATCGATAGCCAATCAATAGCTAATCGATAATCAATTAATAATCAATAAATTGCGGACAATGCTGGGGATGACTTGGTAGTGCTTAGCCTAGCCCAAAAGCCAGGAATAGCTAGGTGCCCATCAGCTCCGCTGTCTCTTTAGTATTGCACCTGCAGTGGAAGCTACGCAAATTTCTTTCTTTCAAACTAAGTTTGATGTTCATTTTAGAGAAATAGATAAAAGAAAATTAAAAAAAGATACAGTTGCCTGCGGCAGAAAAATGCCTCATTTGCAGCTGACCCACTCGTAGAGGCGAACATAGCTTGCATGAGAAATCACAATAATTACCGAACAAATGAAAACAACAATTATCTAACAATTATCTTTTCTTCCACTACCGTTCCATGTCGTAAACATCTCCCAGTGTGCTTGCTTGTCGAAATATTCGTCGCCAACTATTGCAGTCAGTCAGCTTCGTTAAAAAAAAAAAAAAAGAAATCGCACCTGGCGCACCTCGGACGACGCATGACGCAAGCGGGCGATACCGGCTTGGCGCACCGGCTGGGAGCCGCGACTGGCGGCATCTTATCGGCTAACCCGTGCGTCAAATCAGATCGAGAAAGGGTATCGCGGTGCACTTCACCCTTTGAAAGCGCGTCCATCTGTTGGTCCATCGAGGTTCGAACTAGCCTAATCATATATATATATATATATATATATATATATATATATATATATATATATATATATATATATATATATATATTCTGGTGTTTAACGTACAAAAAGCACGACCTGATTATGAGGCACGCCGAAGTAGGGGGGGGGGGGGGGGGACTCCGGATTAATTTTGACCACCTGGGGTGCTCTTTTAACGTGTTCCTAAATGTAAGCACGCTTTTGCATTTTGCCTCCGTCCAAATGCGGTCGAACCCGTCACCTCGAGCTCAGCCAGAGAAACGCCATGCAGAACTAGCCAAATTCCGTTTGACCCACACAACATGGTGCACCTCGCGCTAAAAGTGCAAGTCCGCGTCTCGAGTTCCCCCTGCGTGTGTGCTCCACCCCTACCACTCTTTGAGCTAGTGCAGGAGCGACACAGGACATCCGGTTTGAGTAATCGGGTAGCCAAATAATCGGATATTTTAACATGTATATGTGTTACCACTAATGCTTCATTAGACATATTTGATTCCTTTGCATGTATTGCGATATCACATTCAAAGCGCAATAATTTACATGCTATAAAATACGTTGCTCATAACACGGCTCAATATGTGGCCATGACTTGTTCATTTATGCTTTAGTTTATAAGCTTTATCTGCCCCTTGGTACCGAGATAGGGCTACTAGTATTTTTCTTGCAAGTCCACTGTGGAGCAAAAATCGGCAAACTTTCCCATGAACCTTGTAGGGCATAGTCAGAACAGCACATCAAAAATAAAAAGTCTTGAACGATCGCTCTGATTGAGCCCCAACGTTCTCATTGATTTCAGTGGTAACCTCCTCTATAGCAACACCGTGCAGATCTCTTAAAGAATCGACGAGCAAAAGATGTGTAAACATACGAAACGAAGCTACATTTATTACACGGGTTGCGCGTAAGCTCATTAGGAGGAGGAGGAGGAACAAACGTTTATTGAAACCAGCAGTTTAGTTGGCTGGGCCTAGGCCTCCCACGTGGGGACGTCGTGGTCTTGCCTCTTCGCCGCCTCGCAGGCTTGCTGGGTAGCCCAGAGTTGGTCGTCGAGGTGGGAGCTGCGCAGGGCGGCGTGCCATCTCGACGAGAGCGTCACAGTATTAATTGTCGGATATTGGTGTTTACATTCCCATAGCATGTGGGGAAGCGATGCTGCCCGAGTCTTACAGATCTTGCAAGTCTTACTAGGGTAGGTGTCTGGGTATATCCTGTGGTAAGGTGTTAGTGATGGGTACGTGTTTTTCTGTAACAGGCGAAGGGTGGTTGCCTGTGCTCTGTTTAGCTTGTGTTGAGGGATGGGGAAGGTTCTTCTTTCGAGATAGAATGATTTCGTAAGGTCGTTGTAGCTGGTGAGGCGATCGCGTTCCGCGGGTGCACCTGCGCTGTCTCCGGCACGGTTGACAAAGCCTCGTGCTACGGAGTGAGCTACCTACGGAGTGAGGTTGGTGAGGTACGGATGTACGTCGCCGGCGTGCGCTGGGAACCAGACGAGAGTGATTTGGTTTTCAGGTGAGTGAGGGGCTTGGTGTATAGGATGCGTAGTGCTTGTGAAATACGACCTTTGATGCAATTGCTGATTGCCAGGCGGGAATGGCTCACGATGGTGTGGCAGTCCGGATCGAGGGTGGCTAGGGCGATGGCCACTTCCTCGGCCGTCTCGCCGTTTTGGGTTACGATGTTGGCGGCATGTTTGAGCGAGCCGCCTACTGTGGTAGCCAACGCGTAGCGGTGCCCGTCTTGATATTCAGCTGCGTCGACGAAGGTGACGCCCGTGGTGTCGCCATAGGCTTTAATGAGGGAGGCAGCCCTTGCATGCCTTCCGACGTTCATGTTTTGGGGGATAGGGTCGGCATGTAGCCAAGTCTGTACGTCGCGTGGAATTGGGTATTTGTCTCCATGCTGACGGTGGTAGGTGATGCCGATTATAGTTAGAATGTGCCGGCCCGTTTCTGTGAGGGTGAGACGCTCCAGATGAGACCGACGCTGTGGTTCGATTAATTCGTCGAGGGTGTTATGGAGTCCTAATCGGAGCAAAAGTTCCGTGCTGGTGTTGTTTCGCAATCCTAAGGCTAGCTCATTACGTAAACAAAGTTTTTACTTACCCATACTTAATCTGTTGCGCTACAGAAGTGTTCACGGCTGTTTTTACTTTCCTCGACAAGGTGTCCCAGCTAACGTCCGCAATGCTGTTAAACAAACTTGTACAATATACGATTATGAGACATACAGTGCTCGGTCACCAGTCCCGCAATCAGGTACACTTTTGTGAGCTAATTATTCAGCTAATGAGACAAGATTGATAAACAATCATATAATTTTTGAATTTAAGGCGTGGTCTTCAATAAGAAAACTGTTGTCACGTCCTAAAAGAACACATTCAGTTGTTTTCATTGCACTATGTCGCGCGTAAATATTTTTTAAATATGTAAGCATTTCTATGCCTACCCAACGAGAAACCCGTCTGTCACGTAAGATGAATCGATATAAAGAAATTAATTCGAAAGGAAAAAAAAATTTGCGGTGGTGAGTTTCGAACGTATGACCATACGCTCAGAAGCCGAGTGTCTTCCACTGGGCAGAGCAACCATGCTTGCAGAAGGTGAATATATATCTGAACCATATGAATGTGTTGTACCGGCGGTACAAGACAAATGACAAAAGAGAACAGTTTCTATAGAGGTTTTGTTGAAAGATTTGGTGATGGTGGAATAAACGCCATTTCTAGGACCACATGTAGAGCAAGCTTGAAGCATTGTAGACATCAGGAAAATTCAGACTTGGCGAAAATTTAATGCCAAGCACGCCACATCCCCGATGTGTTTCGGTGGTCGCGAGATGCGCCTTCCGTTGGGGCGCTCCTTCACCGACCGAAATTCCAGCAATCTCTGAGGGATCACGCGCTTCGCGTCGCCCAACGTGCATGGATAAGCAGCAAATGAGTTGATAATGATGATAAGAAGTGACGAGGGGCTATATGGGTCTCATATAATGGTTCAACGCGGATGGATAAGGTGCTAATGACAATGGCTTACAATGGTGGGAGCAATTCTGATAAGGTTAATAGTTAAGCACCGGTAAGAGTTGATCAGGACCACATGTAGAGATGATGAGCGACGCTTCTGCGCGAGTTCGTGACAAGTCGTGTTTTGTTTCACAGTAGTGCTTTGCTTTCGAGGCACGTTTGGTAAGTTGCATTCATTATTATTAATTTCTCTTAGGATACTTTGGGACAACTTTGAGTTTTAGGAACGTTCTGTTAGGCAGAGGGCAGTGTTGGTCTCTTCTGATCGTGGTAGAGGCAGATAAATTTTCGAGTTAATTTTATGTTTGCTTTCAGGAAAACGTGACAGCTGAACGCTCGAGAAAGGATAGCGTCAGTGTGTGTGTGTGTGTGTGTGTGTGTGTGTGTGTGTGTGTGTGTGTGTGTGTGTGTGTGCGTGTGTGTGTGCGTGCGTGTGTGTGTGTGTGTGTGTGTGTGTGTGTGTGTGTGTGTGTGTGTGTGTGTGTGTGTGTGTGTGTGTGTGTGTGTGTGTGTGTGTGTGTGTGTGTGTGTGTGTGTGTGTGTGTGTGTGTGTGTGTGTGTGTGTGTGTGTGTGTGCGTGTGTGTGTGTGTGTGCGTGTGTGTGCGTGTGTGTGTGTGTGTGTGTGTGTGTGTGGAAATACAGGGTGTAACAGCTATCACGCAGCACGATTTTAAAAAAGAGGAACGGCGTTACGCGAAGCCAACCTACAGTGCGTATTGTTTCCCGTACAGTGGAGTAGCCGCCAGTAATTTTTTCTACTTAAGTACAACCGCGATAAAATCGTCGCCGCGCGCCGTGTGCTTTATGTGCTAGTGACAGCTTGCGAGGGTAAAAAAAAAATATGGGGTTTTACGTACCAAAACCACGATATGATTATGAGGCACGCCGTAGTAGGGGACTCCGGAAATTTGGACCACCTGGGGTTCTTTAACGTGCACCTAAATCTAAGTACACGGGTGTTTTCGAAATGCGAAATGCGGCCGGGATTCGATCCCGCGACCTCGTGCTCAGCAGCCCAACACCATAGCCACTGAGCAACCACGGCGGGTCAAAGCGTGCGAGGGTGAGTCCATAGTTTCTCTACTGTGAGCCGGCGATCCCAGCTCGATCTCGCGCGCGCAAGGGAGGAAAGCGGGGAGTAAGCGCGCCGTCTCCCGTCGCGCGCAAGGTACCGGGAGGAGGGGGGGTTTGACTCCGGGCGGCCGGCCGGGCAGCTGTATTTTGAAAGTCATCTGGGGACACAGTCCGCCGTGTGTTGTGTTTGCGCAGCTTAGTTCGCGTTGATGCGAGACGCAGCACGAAGGTCAATTCGCTGGCTGCTGCTGCCGCGCTTCCTCACTCGAGCGTTTTGACAGCGAGTTGACGCGGTCATCGAGTGAGATGTGTTGACGTTTGCTTGCGCGCGCTTGGCACCATGCTTGTTAATTCAGTTAGTATGCCTATGTTTACAAGTTTACACGGCCGATGAAACTACTATCCTTACTTCGTATATAGCTGTCTACTAATTTGCTATCGCAATCCATGCTTCGCCTTTCGGGCAAAACTGCGATTTATTTTTCATCATCATCAGCCTATATTTATGTCCACTGCAGGACGAAGGCCTCACCCTGCGATCCCCAATTACCCCTGTCTTGCGCTAGCTGATTCCAACTTGCGCCTGCAAATTTCCTAACTTCATCACCCCACGTAGTTTTCTGCCGTCCTCGACTGCGCTTGCCTTCTCTTGGTATCCATTCTGTAACTCTAATGGTCCACCGGTTATCCATCCAACGCATTACATGGCCTGCCCAGCTCCATTTTCCCCTCTTAATGTCAACTAGAATATCGGTTATCCCCAGTTTGCTCTTTGATCCCACACCGCTCTCTTCCTGTCTCTTAACGTTCGGCCTAACATTTTTCGTTCCATCGCTCTTTGTGCGGTCCTTAACTTGTTCTCGAGCTTCTTTGTTAACCTCCAAGTTTCTGCCCCATATGTTATCACCGGTAGAATGCAATGATTGTACACTTTTCTTTTCAACGACAGTGGTAAGCTCCCAGTCAGGATTTGGTAATGCCTGCCGTATGCACTCCAACCCAATTTTATTCTTCTGTAAATTTCTTTCTCATGATCAGGGTCCCGTGTAACTGACCTAGATAAACGCACTCTTTTACAGACGCTAGAGGCTGACTGGCGATCCTGAATTCTTGTTCCCTTGCCAGGCTATTGAACATTATCTTTGTCTTCTGCATATTAATCTTCAACTCCACTCTTACACTTTCTCGGTTAAGGTCCCCAATCATTTGCTGTAATTCGTCCCCATCGTTGCTGAATAGGGCAATGTCATCTGCAAACCGAAGGTTGCCGAGATATTCGCCGTTGATCCTCACTCCTAAGCCTTCCCAGTCTAAGGTACGTAGCTGTGGAATCCTTGTAGATGTTTACCGAAATATTCACATGCCTCCTGTACTCCTTGATTACGCAATGCCTCTATGACTGCTGGTATCTCTACTGAATCAAATGCCTTTTCATAATCTATGAAAGCTATATAGAGAGGTTGATTGTACTCCGCAGATTTCTCGATTACCTGATTGATGACATGGATATGATCCATCGTAGAATATCCCTTCCTGAAGCCAGCCTGTTCTCTTGGTTGGCTGAAGTCAAGTGTTGCCCTGATTCTATTGGAAATTATCTTGGTGAATATTTTATACAATACTGAGAGCAAGCTGATGGGTCTATAATTCTTCAATTCTTTAACGTATCCCTTCTTATGGATTAGTATAATGTTGGCGTTATTCCAGCTCTCTGGTACACTTGAAGTCCTGAGGCATTGCGTACGAATGGTCGCAAGCTTTTCAAAGATGATATCTCCCCCATCGTTGATTAAATCGACTGTTATTTCATCTTCTCCAGCAGCTTTTCCCCTGGTCATGTCTTGCAAGGCCTTTCTAACTTCATCGCTAGTTATAGAAGGAGCCTCTGTATCCTGTTCACCACTACTTCGAATGTAAGTAGCTTGGCTGCTCTGGATACTGCACAGGTCAGTATAGAATTCTTCCGCTGCTTTTACTATGTCATCTAAATTGCTGATGATATTACCCTCCTTATTTTTCAGTGCATACATCTTGCCTTGTCCTATGCCAACTTTCCTTCTCACTGATTTCATGCTGCGTCTATATTTTACTGGTTCCCCATTTTTTTCCACGTTATAATTTCGAATATACCTTACTTCCTTCTTGTTAATCAGTTTTGACAGTTCAGCGAATTCTATCTGGTCTGTAGAGTTTGACACTTTCATGTATTGCCGTTTCTTTATTAGGTCCTTTGTTACTTGGGAGAGCTTACCTACTGGTTGCCTTGGTTCACTACTACTACTTGGTTGACCTACTGGTTGACTTCTTTTTATTAACAATTTAATCGAAATTAATCGGTTGATGTGGCATGAGCAAAAACTGGAAAGCAGGTATCGTCGTACTGCTGCATGTATTCCCCTGAGGCACTGCACATGACGGTCACCACACTTGTTCGACTAAGGTTCTTAGCACACCATACCGTTTCATGAGCCATCTGCTACTATCCTTACTTCGTATTGACCCTTTTCACGGCGATCCCGTGGGCGCTGCCATGTTTGATCACGTGGTGACGCGTCCATTGCTTGCCTCAACTGCCTCCGTTGCATCCTTGTTTACAATGGAAGTGTATGACGCCGGCGCGGCTTAGAAAACCTCTGTTTTCGGAGATATCGTAGAGAGAGAGAGGAGAGAGAGAGAGAGAGAGAGAGAGAGAGAAAATACTTTATTCCAGGTCAGACTACCTCCGCCAGGAGGACCATGGCCAGCTTGTCGGCGAAGGCCGCCGACGCCAACCACACCCGCCAGTGGGGAGGTGGGGGGTTAGGGTAGTGAGGGGATTGTAGGGCTGCGGGGCAAGAGAAAAGGATGTGCTCTACATTTGCGTACGTAGAGGGGCAGTTGGGACATGAGGGGTCTGAGCGGTAACGATAAAGGTATAGGCGTGCTGGAGTGATCAAGGTGTTGAGCTGGATGGCCCTGAGGGTGCGTACTTGGGCAGTGGAGAGGAGGGTGTGGTGGCGGAAGCGTCTGCAATGAATGCCGGAGGTGTTTGTAGTGCTGCTTCTAGGTGGACGACACGAAGCTTTGATCACAGCTTCAGAGAACATGCAAAAGCGCTTTCGGAGCTGATTAAGCTATGTCCAAACGGCGCAAGCAGCGTATATGGTGCTTGTTCTAAAAGCGGAGCTAAATATGTATTCCAAGCTATCCAAGCTTTCCGATTATGAATTCAGTCTGGATTAGTGTGTTTTGCTCTTTGTTCTTTATTCGGCAAATATTTTGAAGCAGTGGCTTGTCAGTTTCTGACTCAGTGAAGTTCCTCGGTGTGGCCACTATCTGATTATTTTCTGCCTAATCGCTCGCGGGTGTGCTCCGTTACGATAGATTTGTTATTGCTGCGCACAAGGCTTGAAACGTGGCTGTTTTGTACATTGCAATACCTTGTAGCAAATATATATTACAGCTAGTAACTCGCTTACTCTTGTGGACCGTCACGAAACATTCAGCTTCGACCATTCGCGCACCATAGGTGTAGTCCGTCATTTATTGAGCGTATACAGGATGTATATATTCAAGGATGCATATATTCAAGATATTATTATACAGGATGCAAGATATTCATACAGGATACAAGATATTCATTATACAGGATGCATATATTCAAGTGTGCGCCCATTGACTTATTCTTGATACGTCGGCGATAGAGTGGGCGTAGGTTTTCCTGCCATTTGGGACAGATGTGTATAGATAACGAGCGCGAAACTTACTATGAGAGGAAGCGGCGCTACTCCCTTTGTCATTGTTTAACGAGTGGTACTCTTGCCGACGTTCTGGGGATGAAGCCTTTTCTTTCACGGTTAACGATACAAGGCTGGCGGATGAGCAAGTTTCTGTATACTCGAGGAAAGCCGTACATCACGAAGTGCCGGTGACACGTTCGGACAGTTGCAGCAGCGGTCCGCGAACTTGGCCACACAGATTCATTCTATTCCTTAACATATTTTTGCAGCCAACTACTGCACACGTCTTCAATCCACATGATTCAATCTAACGTGATTGTATCACAGTGTGTTAGCGAAAACTCAGTTGCATTTCCGACAGCTGATCGCACAAAAGCATGGTAGATCGCACAGAAGCAAGGTTTCGTATTCGTGCGCGGTCGCTGAGGAGAGGTACAGCGCGCCACCGTGAGCGCCATCTCGTTTCTCTAAAACAAACTGCTCCGCGATAAGGGTCAATAGCTGTCCACTAGTGTGCTATCGCAATCGATGCTTCGCCTTTCGGGCGAAAGTGCGATATTTTTTTCTTGCATGATAGAAAGTCTGCACTTTTACTACACCGCGTACTGCCTGAGAGCCGCTAGATGAACAGAAAATGCAGACATGAGAACGACGCCACGTAGATCGTGCCTCCATAGTTTGCACATCACGCCATATCCGCCGCCTGCCCCGATCGTCCGCCATCGCTAGGCACCTCGCTACTAGCCGCTGGCCCGCTGCCTTTGTGTTCGGCGTTCGCTTCTACTTGTCAGCGCCGCATGTTTGCTGTCGTGAAAGCCATGCGATGGCAAAAATCAGGAGCCCTGAATTTTGCCCTTCCTACATGGACGAGCTTGTAGGGCCGACGCGGACTCGCTACAAAGAAAAGGTCGGAATGTGCGACGGCGTGGACCCATACTAGCTGCTCGTTGGCGTGGATACCTGTTCAGACTTCGAGGTGCTCCCGGCCATGACGTACGTGGATATTATTAATTATCTTGTCCCGTCCACGAGCTACGTCACGCTAAATGAAATAAAGGCTTACAAATCGCTGAAGGCGCACAATTACTTCACGAGCGGTTGGGTGAGGAAGGTTGCAGCGAAGCGCCTGTCGTCGGGTTTAACCATCGTCTTTCTCGAGGTGAGTCAATGAAAACATATGTTCCTTGGCGTGCGGCAGAGAAAACTATCTCAGTATTTTTTGTGCTGCTCCATTCAGGAACAGCTTTCTTGTCACATAGGTTCACCTATATGCACTTTTCCTCAAGCTTCAAAACGTGTGTTCGCTTCTTTCTGCGAGGTTTGGTTTACAGTTCGGTGCATGTCCGTGCATGTGAATTTTGTTGCGTTAAATAGAAGTAGCCCATTATATTGAAAGCATGCAGACAGTCAAATATTGCTTAGCATATCGCTAAGCGAAGCACACGTACCAAGAAATGACGATGCAACGCATTTTGCAGGCCGTTAAAAAACAAAATTGGGGTTTCCCGCGCTAAAATCACGATCTAATTATGAAACACGTGGCAGTGGAGGCAGGCGCGGATCCAGGGGGGATGTCCGGATGTCCTGACCCCCCTCAGATTTCTGCATTGCCCCCTCGCTGACAGAGGGATGGCCCTGTCGCAAAAAAATATGGCCACCAGCATTTTTCAAAAGTATTTTTCGCGAGTACCAGTGATATCAGCCATGTAGAAGTAAAGCTAGCTCGCTCACAAAAACTTAGTTGTATTCCGTTGGGGTGTGGTGTCGCGAAGTTGCCGTAGTTATTTTTTCTCATGAACACCTTGGACATCCTGGCGCCGGCGATGCCTTACTCGTCCCGTCGGTGGCGTCGAATGAACGAGGGGACGTCCCTTTTGCCAAGCACGCCGATGTCCGCGCGAGTGCCTTCGCGCCTGATCAACTTAGTTGCCTCTTGGGGTGTCATCGGTTGCCTCATTGGCTGTCATCGGTTCCGCGACCAACCTGCTTAATGAAAGAGATCATTTGCTGAAGTGTTCATATACAGGGTTTGTCCGAAAATCAATGTCAGTGATTATATTGAGAAGCGACTATACGTCGCAGTGCGCTAAGACCCGTTTGGATTCGTGGAGGGGGAAGTTAGCTTACGCACGCGCTGTCGCTCAGTCGTCTGCGACCATCTGGAGAGTAAGGACAAGGTTTTTCGTCAACTCATTTTCATTTACGGTGCAAGTCGTAATGCAGTGCTCGTTGGAACAAAGGGTTGCCATCGAGTTTTGTGTGAAACTCGGCAAGTCTGCAGTGGAAACTTTTCCTATGATAAAAACAGCTTTTGGTGATAATTGTTTGTCGGATCATCAGGTTTACCGGGGGCACAAGGTATTTTAGAAGGTTGTGAAGAGGTCAGCGATGAAGCCCGCGCTGTACTGCCGTCAACGACCATCACCGACGAAAATGTGACGCGCGCGAGAAATCTTTTGTACTCAGACCCTCGTTTGAGTGTCCGTTTAGTGGCACAGAGAGTAAACATTCCAAAAAGTACCGTTCACGAGATTTTGACGAATAATTTTCAGATGCGAAAAGTGTGCGCGAAGATCTTGCGCAAAATGTTAATGGACGACCTACAATCGAGCCGAGTTGAAACGTGCCAGGAGGTTTGGGACTTGTGCGAAAGTGACCCCCACGTTTTGGACAATGTCATCACAGGTGACCAGACTTGGGTGTTTGAATACGACCCCGAAACAAAAAGGCAAAGTGCCAAGTGGCACAGCTCGGCGTCCCCTCGCCCCAAGAAGGCCAGAATTAGCAAGCCAAAGGTCAAGACCATGCTGATTGTGTTCTTTGACATCAGTAGCCTTGTCCACCATGAGTTTGTACCCCATGGCACAACCGTGAATGCCAAATTCTACGTGAAAGTGCTCAAGCGACTCAAACGAAGGATTCATCGCACCCGGCCTGATATCGGGGGCGATTTGAAACT
This sequence comes from Dermacentor silvarum, assembly GCF_013339745.2. Classification (NCBI taxonomy): domain Eukaryota; kingdom Metazoa; phylum Arthropoda; class Arachnida; order Ixodida; family Ixodidae; genus Dermacentor; species Dermacentor silvarum. The sequence goes on from NC_051154.1 coordinate 26,148,597, forward strand.
TCACCATGACAACGCACCATGCAGCCTGCACCGCCTTCCTCGTGACCCACTTCCTGGCCGATTGAAAGATGCCTACGGTTCCCCAGCCGCCCTACAGTCCTGACGTGACTCTCTCAGGCTTCTTTTTCTGCACTTGAAAATTGCCATGAAAGGACATCATTTCGCGACAGTTGGCAAAGTCTAAGAGGCTTGCAACAAGGCTCTAAAGTACATTCCTAAGGAGGCCACCGTGACGCCTTCGATGGTTGGAAATCTCGCTAGAAGCAATGTAACGACGCAGGAGGAGCCTATTTTGAAACATTTTATTGTGTTGTACCGATCTCATCAATAATTTCTTTTTGATCAACTCACTGACATTACTTTTCGGACAAACCCTGTATAAATAATAACAACTAACAGCTAAACTAAGAACTACGCATGGGTAACTTTTTTTAACTGTAGCACTCATTGTGATCACAGTTACACGTTGACAATATCCAGTACGAGCACCGTTCGTACGCTACAAGTTTTTCATTGTAACTTCGCAGTTTTGTTGCCGTACATTAAGCATAGTAGGGTCAAAGCCGCTGGATCCGTTTATCTGAGTGGGCGTTCTCGTGGAGCAGGGCGAAGTCTCGAGCAGCGGCTGCGAAGTGGGGGAGCGTGACGTCAGCGGCCAACGCCAGCGCGTGGGCCAAGGATGGCGTCGAGTGGTTAGAGAAACGGAAGCAGATGCGCGCATTGTGTAAAAGGATGGCGTCGCGTGGGAAACAAAACATGAAGACGCTGGCTCGCGCTCTCGGCTACTACACCACATCGTTCTTCTTGTAGGTGGCGTCGTGAGTCTTCTACGCGGTGATTCGCATATCGTAAACAACCAGCGTAGTGGTTGCCGCATTGGAGCTCCAAAGCAAACTAAGGTGTCTCAGCCGAACACACAGAATCTCCTTAAGGAAAACAAGGTGTCCCAACAGAACTCCAAAGACGGACCCATGCTTGCGCATTTATAACGAACCTGCAGCAGATCATCCCAAATTTTATTTTAAGAAACGATACAGGCTAGATATACCGGGTGTTCAAGATTAAGCATTATGATTTTCTTAAAATTAGGCACTGGGAGGCACGTGAAGACCACCTGCGCAAATAAGTTATGTGGCCAGGGGGACACAAAGTGAGATGATAATTATCGCTGTCAGCAGCCGAATTGACTAAAATTTAATAATTAACTTTGTATTGACTGCATTAAGAAACACGACTGCCTCTAAGTTTTCAATACAAACATACCCACTTACTGCAGTTGACAAAAAATAATTGTTGAAATTGATTTAATTAGGCTGCTCACAGCGTTTATCATCATCTCACTTTGTGCCCTCCTGTCTACATAACTTATGTGCAAAGGTGGTCTTCGCGTGCCTCCCAGTGCCTAATTTTAAGAAAAGCATAAAGCTTAGTTTTGAACACCCTGTATTATCAGGCACAGCCGCCAAGCACATGACTGTATTGGGTAACGTCGTTTTCCTATAAGCTGGGAGAAACCGATATCTGGCTTCGCTACAGGTCTTCTTCCTCTTTCTGGGGTTTTACGTGCCAAAACCCGTTCTGATTATGAGGCACGCCGTAGTGGAAGGCTCCGGATTAATTTTGACCACGTGGGGTTCTTTAACGTGCACTACAGCGCAAGCACATGGGCGTCTTTACATTCCGCCTCCATCGAAATGCGGCCGCCGCGGCCGGGATTCGATCCCGCGATCTCGTGCTCAGCAGCGCAAAGCCTGAGCTGACTGAACCACCACGGTGGGCTACAGATGTTGCTCTAGAGGTATAAAACGCAGGTTTATCGTGAGCAGAAACGGTGAATTTCGGTAAATATCAAAGGCTAATACCATCATCATCATCACTCATCATCATCACTGAGTAGCAGGGCTGTCCATTGCCCTTGATCTTTTATTTGGCGGCCCTCGAATGGTTCTACCTGGAGACATGCCCACAAGATGTGTCGCAGGTCCGCTCTATCATTATATATTTTACATAATTCTGTATAATTTCCGGGATAAAACCGGCTGCCGGACACTGGGCTTGGATACATGTTGGTCTGGAGGAGCCTCCACACAACTGCCTGTTTCTTAGTTAATTTAGGGTGAGCCGGGGGATACCGGGCCCGGCCCAGCCGATAGTGATCGGTAATTTCTTTATATGTGACCATTCGATCTCCTCTGGACCCTGGCGGGGCTGGCTCACTTGCTCGGCGAGTAAGTCCTCGAGCTACTGTGTGAGCCGCCTCATTATCAGGAAGCGAGCAGTGCGCGGGTGCCCAAATTACATGGATCGTCCCGCGCCGTCGCTGGTCACTATGATTTTAAAATTTTGAGCGCCTCCATGGAGATGCGGCCCCTGGCGAAGTTGAAGACATCGATCTTTGAGTCACTGATAATGAATTTTGATTTTGTCGATGCAATCGCCAATGCGATCGCTGCCTCCTCTGCTGTTTCAGGGTTGTCTGTGGTGACGGTCCCGCTGACGAGGGGCTCCCCTTCCGTGTCTACCACCACCACAGACATACCCACCTGATTCCTATATTCTGCGGCGTCCACATAGACCACGTCCTCCACGGCCCGATACTTGTGCTCAACATAACGAGCCCTAGCCTCCCGGCGCTCTCTGTGATACTCCGGGTTCATGTTTTTTTGGTATTGGGGGGATACGGAGATGCTTCCTTACTTGCTTAGGGATGTCTTTTTTAGTTCCGTGCTGTCTTCATAGTGTATGTGTAGTTTGCTAAGTATGTGTCGTCCCGTTGTACTTAGTGTCAGCCTGTTATATTGAGATATTGTGTGCGCCTCTATTAATTCGTCTAAAGTGTTATGTATACCTAGCTCTAACAGTTTATCAGTTGGTGTAGTGAGGGGCACGCCGATCGCTTGCTTGTATGCCCTCCTACTGAGGGTTTCAAGCCTCTTCTTTTCTGCGGCTCCAAATGTTAGGTAAGGTGCCACATAGACGATACGGCTAATGACGAAGGCCTGCACCAGGCGAACCAGGTTGGCCTCCCTCATGCCATACCGTCTATTGGCTATTCTCTTAATTAATCGTATTGTTTGGTGTGTGCTGATCTCTAGAGTTTTGAGGGTCTCCGTATTCCTCCCCTCCGCATGCACCCGGAGTCTGAGTACTTTGAGTTGCTCCACTACGGGTATAGGGCCTAGAGCACTGCACGGGCCGATTTTTGCGGCCCGTCCGCGCCCGATCAAAACCTTTATGGCGAGACCCGGGCCCGGCCCGGGCCTGGAAATAATCTACGTTACCCGCCCGGCCCAGCCCGCCACCCCTTTACCTTAGGCCCGAGCCCGGCCCGAGACCGAAAAAAATATGTTTTTCAGAGTTGAGACGCCCGAGAATAACTCGCTCCACGTTACATGCACACCACCAGAAAGCCCGAGCCCGGCCCGGGCAGGGCCCGGGTCACAAAGCACACGCCGTGCCCGAGCCCGGCCCGAGCCCGAGCTCATACAGTGCTCTAATCGGGCCCCCGTTCGCCGTGAGTGTTATGTTGGGTTGTCCTCCGTACTGTTTTTTTGTGGTGGGGTACACCAGCAGTAGCTCAGACTTCTGCGGCGAGTAGTTAAGTCCCTTCTCTGTAGCATAGCTCTCGACTGCCCTCACTGCGTGTTGTAATGTGTCCTCAATCTCCGCCTCACTGCCGCCCGTCACCCAAAGAGTGACGTCGTCGGCATAGAGAGCGTGACTGAGGCCCCTGATCTTACTTAGAATTTTTGGCAAGCCGATCATTGCTAAGTTAAACACAAAAGGGGACAAGACCGAGTACTGTGGTGTACCCCTACTTCCCAACTCTATATTTTCTGATCGAAGATCCCCGAGGGTGATTTTGGCAGTGCGCTTAGAGAGAAAGTCCCGAATGTAGGTGTAGGCCTTGTGGCCCACCCCCAAATCCCGGAGATTCTCTAGAATCGCACTGTGTTTTATGTTATCAAAGGCTTTCGTGAGGTCCAAGCCCAAGATGGCTTTAAGTCCTGTACCCCGGCCCCTAGCGTCGAGGATCTGATGCTTAATTTGGAGCAGGACGTCCTGCGTTGAGAGGTGCGGTATGAACCCAATCATAGAGAGAGGGTACCCGCGGTCTTCCATGTAATTTTGGAGACGCGTAAGGATTACGTGCTCCATCAGCTTCTCGACACACGATGTTAAATAGGCCGGAGATTTTCAATTTGGAGTTTCTTGCCAGGTTTCGGGATCATCACCACGTGTGCAGTTTTCCACTGCTGCGGTATTGATCCCTCTGCCCAGCACTTATTCATATATTTAGTGATGATCGTGATCGATTCATCATTCAAATTTCGTAGAATTTTGTTCGTGATACCACCTGGCCCTGGCGCCGATTTCGTGCGTAACTGCATAATTTCCGCCCTCACTTCAGCCTCTGTAATGTCCTCATCTAAAGAGGGGTTCGCCTTACCTATGTAGTCTTTCTGGGTCTCTTTCTGTGTATTGCCAATATATCGATTTTTAATTTCATTTAATATTTCCCCGGTGGTCCCTGGGTACCCATGTATGATTTTGGTAAGGTTTTGTCTCTGCACTGTGTGAGTGTTGTCCGGGTCTAAGAGACATCGAAGGAGATTCCACGTCTTACTCAGCCCCAGCTGGCCCTCCATGCTGCTGCAAGTGGATTCCCACTGTTGCCGGGATAATCGATTGGTGTGGTCCTCGATGTCCCTATCGGGCCTCGCAATTCGCCGTCTCCAATTGCGGTTATGCCGTGGCTTCTTCCACCGTTCCTGTAGGCTGCTGCGCGCTTCCCACAGATGGAGGAGTTTGCTGTCAGCTGCCTCTAGACCGGCTTCCTCGGGGATCTCCTTAGTGGCTTCCCTGACGGCGCTATGTAATTTTGAGGTCCACTCATCAATGTCGATGATGGTGAACTCTGTGTCAGTGTCATCGTGTTGTATCTGCCTGAAAGTGTCCCATTCTACCATGGCAAGCTTTAGCCCCTGCTTTTTAGTTGGCCCTGTGTGTAGTGTTGTGGATATGATAAAATGATCACTGCTCAAATTTTCTTATGTGTTAACCCACTGGGGTTCGTGTGTATTCTTTGTGAATGTGAGGTCGGGTGTTGTGTCCACGCACACGCTGTTACCCGTGCGCGTGGGCTGTTGGGGGTCGGTCATTAAAGTGAGACCCATCTGCTGCGCATCCGCCCACAGACTTCGCCCCTTAAAGGTGTCTTTACGATAACCCCATGTCGGATGCGGAGCATTGAAATCGCCAGCAACGATGGTGGTGTTATGCTTCGTTATGTCTAATGTTTTGCGCAACAGGGGCCCGAACCGTTGTCGCTCTCTCGGCGAACTGTATATGTTTAGGACAAAGAGGCTGCGCTCACTTTTCTTGGTTGGTATAATTTCAATGAGGACGTGTTCCGTGTTAGACGCCGCGACATCATGTACAACAACGGTTAAGTTGCGCTTCACCAGGGTCATAACACGAGAGTCGGCGCCACTAGAGGCAAATTATTTATACCCCATTCATTTTGCCGGTCCGCCGGTCTCTTGCAAGGCAATGACGTCGGGTGAGTCTTCTTTTTCAGAATTCTGCCAATATTCGAGGAACTGCTGCAGATTCCCCCGTTTCCGGCGAAACCCACTTCGGATCAACAACGCGTCAGCGCGCGCAGCCTGCACCAGCACGCTTCCGCAGGCGCGCAGGTGCCTAAAGATGACGGACAGGCTGGCGGACCCGTGCGGAAGTGACGCACGTGCAAACTATGGGACCATGATCCCGGACGTCCGTCCGGCGAGGTAGTGGGGGCGAGCTCCACCACGGGAAAAGCTGGCGCCACCGTGGACATGACGTGGTATGTGGGATCACGTGGACACTGCGGCCGCGTCGTCTGCTTCGGAGGCGCCGAAGAGAGCTGAAAACGAAAGTTTTGTCCCACCTGCGCTAGGGTTCTGATTAAGTGGGGATCTTTTTTCACTTCGGGTGTCTGCTTGACAACACTTCGAAGCACTATAATAGACAGTGGCTGCCTTTGAAGGCGTCCGACATGGTAGGTTATTGCTCGGTACCGCAGTGCCATACGCGTACACAACGGAGCCTGGTGTCAGCCTTCACACGCACCCGCAGGCCAAGAAGCTGCGTGTAGCTTGAAATGCGAAACTTAGAACCGGCAAGCAGTCATCGGCTACAACTCGGGTGTGTAGCAAGCACTTCTGCGAGGAAGATTTCTGCTACGGCTTTGGGGCTGCGATGTTCGGCGAGTAGCAGAAAGCGTGCACTGAGAAACTCGCCCGCGCGCGCTGCCCGGTTAATGTCATGAAGATTTGGTCTATGAACTTGTTTATGCTAGATACTGGCAAGTTCACCAGAATGGAAAGGGAACGCTAAGCACATTCAAAAAAGGCATGGCATATGCTCATGTTTGTGTTAGCACCAAACAATGAATGTACTGGATTAACAAAATGCAGAAGCGGGAAATTCCTTGCCGAGAAGAACGATAAACATATAGTGCGACGCAACTTGATAAATCGTCCAAGAATTTGGAACAAATGAAAAAAAAATCGAATCGTCGCGATGGCATATCACGAGTCGCCGTATAGCATCGAAGTCCTTAGTAATAACGAAATTATTTTTGAACAGCTGTGATAGCACACAAGCAATCATTGTGGCGTGGACGCTGTCAAATGTTCATCATATGTTGCGGCCTAAAGCTCACGGCACGGTGCGAAAACACGCTCGCAACGAAAGCGAAACATTGTGCGCGGACATGCATGCAGACGCGCAGTCGGTTGCTGCGAACCCGTGCGATCGCGGCATTGAGGCTTCATTCTGTTATGCTCCATTTGGTTATACAAACAGCACACTATAAAGACAGATTTCACGTAGTCTGCTCTCAGCGAGTGCCCACCTTTCACGCAAGAAGTTGGTTCGGGGGACTATGTCACGGCGACCGCGCGCAATGGGCGTTCACTGTACGTATTCGGTAAAGAGATAGCGCCTGCAAACTATTCTGCGCTTTCTGTTTGCCCAAGATTAATATTTGGACAGTAAGAAACGTCCCTCGTTTGGAGAGTACTTACAGAAATGGCCAGGACGACTTGTGCATGGTTTTTTTATTGCGCATCGACAGCCAAACCTACGACGACCGCACCGCGTTATCCCTCATACTGCGCATGCGAGGCGCTTCCGACAGATGGCGACTCCGTAAGTCCTCGCCCCCAATAGTTTGGGAAACAGGCGCATGGGCAAAAAAAAAAAAAAAAAAAAAATTAATTACGGGGTTTTGCGTGCCAAAACCATGATCTGATTATGAAACCGTAGTGGGGGACTCCGGATATTTGGACCACCTGGGGTTCTTTAACGTGCACCTAAATCTAAGTACACGGGTGTTTTCGAAATGCGAAATGCGGCCGCCGTGGCCGGGATTCGATCCCGCGACCTCGTGCTCAGCAGCCCAACACCATAGCCACTGAGAAACCACGGCGGGTGCACATGGGCGACGAATGTGGACGTAACAATGCAACGTGGGCTTTCAATGTAGCGAAACAAGTTTTAGAGCGCAGCTCTAGGGCGCCCGTTTCTGCGGCGAGCGTCGGTCGTCGGCGTAACCGAGCGAACGATGAAAGCGACGGCGATAGCGAAGAGAGCGCGAGGAGGAAGGCGGAGAAGGAGGGTGCAGCGTAACCACGAGGCCGAAAGCAGAGGAGGAGGGTATGGGGAAAGCATGAGATGAAGAGACGTAGTGCCGCGCATGACGGGCTCTGCGGCGACGATGACTAAGAGATGGCACCAGAGTGGCGCGCGTCGTCTGTTCACCCATGACGCCAACGATACCATATATGGAAACAAAGCGCTGCATGGGCGGAGGTCCGTTTACGGCGGCTGCTGTGAATCGCACCCACGCGCTGCCTCTCGCGATCTCCCGATTAGCAAGGCAGTCGCGCCACTCTTCGCTCCGTTTGCACCGTGCCGCACGAGACAGATTGTCCGCACCAGCCAATATATCGCGAAATGAAAACACGTATAGAGCTGCGCTCAAATTTCGGATTAGGGAGTATTGTAATCGCCGGTGAATTTTTTAGACCGCAGCGCGCCCGTTCCTGCGGCGAGCGTCGGCGTAATCAAGCGAACGAGCACAACAGCAAAGGATCAAAGATCAACAGGGAACGAACGGCGGCGACAGCGAAGAGAGCGCGAACAGGAGGGTATGGCGAAAGTGTGAGAAGAAAAGCGTAGTGCCGCGCAAGGCGTATTTTGCGACGATCGCTACGAGATGGCGCCAGAGTACCGGAGCAACGGGGAACGCAGTGGTACACTGTAGCAGTGGGGAATAAAAGGCGGCGATACCGAAGAGAGCGCGAATAGGAGGGTATGGCGAAAGCGTGAGAAAAGCGTAGTGCCGCGCAAGAGGTGTTCTGCGACGATCGCTACGAGATGGCGCCAGAGCACCGCGCTTCGTTTGTTCACTTTATCTTTCTTCGGTCACCGGCTAACAAATGCTAAATTAGCCCAGGCGTTGCGCTGCTGAGCACGAGATCGAAACCCGGCCGCATTTCGATGGAGACGAAATGCAAAAACGCCCGTGTGCTTGCGTTGTAGTGCACATTAAAGAACCCCCAGGTGGTCAAAATATACAGGAGCCCTCCACTACGGCGTGCCTCATAATCAGAACTGGTTTTGGCACGTAAATCCCCAGAAAGAAGACAAATGTTAAACGTTATCCTTCGATGCACGACGTGCCTGTATGTATCAGAAGTTTCTCGAATGTTGTTGATAGTTCTATCCGTTGGCTGTTGTCACCAAAGATTGTATGCGCGAAGCGAATTTTGTGGTACTTTCTGGAAGCCACGCGGATCCCAGCGATTACATATTCTTGGTTTAAGTGCGAAAGAACACGGACGAACACAGAAGACAGGACAAGTGCTAACTCTCAACTAAATCTTTACTGGAAAGAACATATGCGACTACACTGCTGGAACCTTCGACGAGTAGTGTATAAAAGCTGACACGCTTGACCCGCAGATCAGATTTCCGACGATCACCGACTCTGCTCGCTGCTATCGTTGTGCTTGAGTGGTACTTGTTTTGCTGGGGACAATTTCGCCCAATAAAGAGTTATATTTGTAACTCAGTTTCGACACTGTGTCGTTCTTCACTGTCACTACCATGTTACAATATAATCATAATACAAAATAGTGTCAGCCAGTTCTTTCTGAACGAGTGATGCAACCGGTGCAAGTCCTTGGTCTGCCGCAACTGCTAAATGAGCTGCCCAAGCAGAGGCTCAGCACTGCCGCCGAGAAGACCCTGTCGTTCAGAGTAAAATTATTTGCCACAATATATCGCGAATTCAAAACACCTAAACAGCTGCGCTCAAAATTCGCATTACGGAGTATCGTAGTCATCGGTGAATTTGTTTTAAGGCTTGAAACCGTTAAGGCTGATTCACACTACGCCGACACGATTTTGGTCTGCTGACTGATGACCGCAGTTTACAGGACGGAAAACGCTGTCGCCAACAGTCGGCAGACCAAAATCGATGCCGTGTCGGCCTAGTGTGAATGAGCCTTTACGCAGTCGTCTTCAGTCTCATCCTCAGCTAGCTCCACCCATTCATCTTATTGTGAAGAAAGACTTTACCCACCACTGCCACTTGGAATTCTAACTCATGCGGCAACAATGTTCTGTGCATCGCCAAGTTATCATAGAGCTGCGGTATATCTGCCACTGCGCAAGTCAGCTGCTGTCGTATTGATTTTAGAGCAGGAGGAATTGTCGGTTGATTTTGGTGAAATTTTTCTACGTATATCAGAGATCGAGTGGCGGCTGTGGATGGCAAAGATTGGCTACGAAAAGACCCACAAAAGGGGTGAAACGGGAGAGGTGGATTAGAAAACAACCCAAGAGTTAAGTGCATAAACGACACCGTGTGAGGGGTAGAGATTAATTCGGAAGATAGAACGCTCGGAAAGGGTTTCGAGAGTGGGTTGTTTAATGTTCACCTCGCACTCCACCGCTTATAGTGCAGTCTGTCGGAGTAAAAAGTGCCCGTGATTTAGGCACTGTTGAATTGCACGGAGTCTCTAGCCAGGCTTTTGCTTCGGACGAAGGAAAATTGTCTAGTACTGTGCCCCAGATCAATGACGTTCTATCACTTCGATGACTGTTTCTCTTACAATAACCAACGACAGCTCAAGCTGGCTGTACAATACAAGTTACGCTCAGCAGGCAATATTGGCCAGAAGGTGAAGGTTCCAGAACTGTTACAAAGCTTTTGGTGGTGACGAATCTATTGATCGTTACGCGCTTGCTTGCGCTCTGGCCTGCAGACGATGGTTTTACCTTTTGGGTTGTATGCTTACTATTGCAAAGAACTGCATTTCAAAGCGATGAAGGCTTCTGGGCGACTCGAGAACAATCACCTATTAACGCTGACCCATTCAAAAGCCAGTTCAGGCCAGCTATTAACACCGCGATTCACGAGGTGCTGTCGTTTAAGCGCGTTCTGTCCAGGCTGGGAAATGAGACACGACACACCAGACGGGCAAGGTACGGTGACCAGCCACTGTGTATTTGACCACATACTGGATATGTGAAACATGAAGCATACAGCATAAGAATCCCCCCCCCCCCCCCCTCCCTCCCCACAAGTTTGCTGCTGTCAAGAAACAAAACAGCCAGATGGTAAACAGATGGTAAACGAGCAACATGACTTAAAACGACAAGTTCTCTCACGGGGTATACATAGTATAATATATACTTCATCGCACACGCACACACAGCACTGTGCTGAGAGGAGTGCCACGACCCTTAAATAGTGGGGCAAGCACGCCGTTATCACAACGTAATATCTTTTCAGACCAATGAGCAGATTCATTACACTCCAACCAATACGCAATGAGCAAATGTGCACTGGGAATGAAAGGTGCCACACACAACGAGCGCAGCTCTTCAGGTTGCCTTGAACCCTGGGTGACCAGAGGACTTGCTGCCACTTCGAGAATTCGTGTCACTGCACTAGCCACACCAGTGAGAGAAAATGAAAGACAAGTCTGCGTACACTGCGTATTTACGGTTCCCTATAAAAGGCGATACGTGTGGCATCCTACAGATTGCAGTTCTAACCTCCCGCCGGCGTGAAATAGCTCTAACTCGCCACGTCTTGCCTCGTTCAAAATCTCGTTCAAGCAGAACGCAATTTGTACTCAATTTTGAGACACTGGCTGGCATGTTATATATACGACGTATGTGCTCCATGTCTCCATTTCACGTGTACCTCATTAGTGAAGACCTAACGTAAAAGTAGTTTTGAGAAAGATGGCAGCGACGGTAAAAAATAAAAATAAATAAGAGCCCAATCTTGTGAGGTTTTACTTCTGCTGCTCTCTCGCACAACTGTCGAATGCCATAGCATTGACACACAAGAAGCCAGACTAAGCGCTCGGTCCTGCAGAATGCCTTGCATATCGGTCACCAGAAGACAAAAGAAAGCGTCATCAAATTGCATGGAAAACTGAAGTAATAAGTGCGAACCTTTCATAAATGAGTAATCTTAAAAACGGCAGGCTTCTAAATTTACGTCCAGTGCATTATTTAAGCTAAATTATCCACGTGACGGTAACAAAGAAATAAGCCAGTAATCTAGGACAAAACAGAACACACATGACAAATCACGTTAGCCATGGTTACCATTGCACACAGTCATGTCCTCTGGTGAACGCTAGGGAGGGTGTAAACATCAGTTACAATGTAGTAAAATAGCATGTTGCATCACCCCAGTGCACCATCTTTTCTCGATTCAGAGGGTTACAAAGTGAGAGGCTGGAGATATGGCAAGTTTCTGTAACTTTAGGGCAGATAAAATATTACATGCCACATGGTGATCTGCAGCTCGGGCCTGGCGCGCCACAGGTCAAGGCAACATGAAGTGCATTGAAGTACGGCAACCGTAAAACGAGCGGACTACATATCGCCGCAATGAACACAACAAATTTGTTTGCCCAGGGGTGCCTCCCAAGCATGGAAATCCATGTCGGCCCCACAGACTGTTTGACAGCCTTGCCCACGGGACCGAAGCATTCACTTTTTGAGCATTTCTTTTTTTTCTTCTCCCAGAACGACCATATTCCTTTTGTGAGCGGCTTAAAAGGTCGCCGCAAGTACACTGGCTTAACGCTTCAGGGCACAACAAGCACTACAAGCCCGCGGACATCAAGAGGGCTCAACGAGGACACCGCAACTCGTTACAAGCGCTCTACATCCTAAGCACAAGAATACAGGTTTTAGGCGCTCGCACGAAACGGTATCTCAATAACAGCAGTGTGTAGGAAACTCAATGGACAACACTTTTCATACATGTCTGTTTACAGCAGGGTAGGCTAAGGTGTAGGCTACAAATCCTTGACGTATAGTCGCATGGCAAACGAGACGGATTTCTCGTACACCATGGTCTCCCAGCAACCAGAGGTATTTTAGGCCACCCTAGAGTGTCACGGACAGATTTATCTAGCCCAGCCAGGCATGCTCATGTATGAGCAAATGTACAAGGTCGACCACATATCATACTAGAACACGAGATTTGTCATCAACGGCACTAAGGAGAAATTAAATGGCAGCCAGCTGCAAAATGTCTCACTACAGCTATGCGATGAACTGCACCACCAAAGGGCCCGTGTTCTAGAAAAATATGGTCAACATTATACATGGCAAACACCCAGCTTTTCTCGAACGAACACCCATCCACAAAGCCACACCAGGTGCAAATGTGTGACAGCGCATAATGCCTTGGAAATCCAGCACAAAAGGTAATTGAATCTCACGTAAACGTTGCGCCCTATTTGATACTTGGTCACATTTGCCACAAATGTCCTGCATCCTGCGGAGGAGGACAATTAGAACTGCTTGTGCCACAGATTTGACAAGAAGCCGGAGTTTTACAGGGTCTAGAATACAACCCCAGAATTTGCATTTCCAGTTACAACAGATTGGAATAATGGTACTGGTACAGACTCGGCGCCAGAGCCCATGTGCAGAGAAGTGAATGCGGCTGGCGACTGCACAGAGTCTTTCAATGGTCTTTAAGTTTGCACCAGTGGCAGCTGCAGCTTCCCATTCTGCCTGCCTCTTGATCCATACAGCTGTTCTGCGCCTATACTGCCAGTGCCTTCGTGCCACAACAGGTCCCATGCTATCCTGAAAATTGGTTGCCGTGCCCATGTGACGGGGTGTCAACCAGGAAGAGAGAGAGAAAAAAAAAGGCTATTTGAATTCTGAAACGAAGGAGGTTACCATAGAAGCTGTGAGCTTTGTTAATTTCTTTGATGTCAATGCGGCCATTGCTCCTGATGGAGGCATGCAGAGTTGTCAAACTGGTAATTGAAAGTGAAGTTTAGCCACGAGAAGCTCACACATGTAGGAAATATTTATAAAATCGGTATGACGCATCCGAGCATTGATGCATGAGCAAAGGGAGCATATATGCTGGAATATTCTGCCTGAAGCAATGCCAATCCAAGCAAGTGTGTGTCGACACGGCTCAAAAGATGCTGATTTCTCTGCAACAGAATGGTGGTGTTGTCACCGCATAATGTGTTTCGCTCTAGCGGTGACAAATAGCGCCACCATTCCAATGCAGTGACATCATAAACTGCCCGTGTGAAACCACAGGCTCGATATTGAGAATTAATCTCAAGATGACCGCCAAGATAACTCCCAACTTTGCTGCCGAGGTGAAAGTACAACAGAATTCACTTCCCATGAAGGGGGTGAATGGATTAGAAATGGCTACCCATTCAACCTGAAGCAGGTAGGCCAGATGCCGTCATGTCAGGCAATGATGTCATTTCCGTTGTATTTGTGCAATGGAGGTCTGCAGGAGACTAACAAAAACCAGGACTAGATACAAAGCGGATGTCGCACAGCACAGGTGCCCACAATGCGTCTAATGCGGCACGAAGGCAGTGACAATAGCCAATGGAAGCGGTCTGTCCAAGGCAGGCATAAAAATGAACATGGAGGAAAACGACAGGCAGAGCTGTGTGTAGAAATCGGCTGGTTCTTTATGAATGAGCTCTTGTGAGTGCGTCACGTTACACTGGACGGTCGGCGAAATGCATATGCAGGACAACTTTCACCAACAGCACCTCAATATAAAAGTAAACAAGAAAAAAAAAAGCATTACAAATATGGCCTTAGTAAAAAGAAATGAAATTAATATTTAATATGTTCATTAAAAGGGCCACTTGGGCCTGTTTCAGGAGGGTGCAATAGAAATGGCACTCTACATGTCCCGGTAGATAGCTAGATTATCCTACACTCCTTTCAGACTCAGATATGCGAAATATTGTCATATGCATCTGTTCTGGGACGGACTGGTAGCAGTGCTTGGCGGCATCAGTGCAGACATTTCATAATGAACAGCTTGTATGCGGAAGCTGACCATTGAGTGCATTGCATTCAGGAACAAAAACTACCATAACAGCCATGTTCTTTTTCCCAAAGTGTTTGAACGCACCTGCCATATGGTTGAAATTGTTATAGAGGTGCACACAAATGCACTTCAAATTGCTGGAAATAATGCGGCATTAAGGACTCGGAATGAGGACAAGACGGGACATTTCTGAGCAAGCTTTTGCGAATGTGTTTTTGTTTGTAAACATAGTAACTTGGCACGAGGCCATTTTTAACTATGTATTTACAGAAGCAGGTTTACTGCTGTGCCTCCAATCATAATAATTGATAATAAAATTATATTCACTGAAACTTGTTCCAACCTGCAATCTGCTGTTCGCACTCAATGGTCAATTCCATTATGAACTTTCGCAAGTTGTGCTCTATGGCAGGTGTTAAAAAGATTAATGCATTACTGCAACAAGTTTTATGTTCATGAAAAAATAGCACCATTTGCCACACTTTGGAAGTGATAGAGCATTATCACCGGATATGCCCCTTACGAATTTTTGATTTGAGCTGAATACATGCAGAGTCACAATCGCCAAATAATTTTTTTTTCTTTCAGTTAAACTTAGAGTCGTATGCCTAAATTAAGCTAGCCAAACAAGACAGAAGTTCACAGAAAAATGAGACGAAGTGATAACAGTGGTTGAACAAGGGACGTCACTGGAGCCAACACTTAGATGAAGGGACTTGTCAAGATGTTGCCTCCAGCGATGTCCCTTGTTCAACCACTGCTTCTGGGGTTTTACATGCAAAACCATGATTTGATTATTAGGCACGCTGTAGTGAGGGATTCCGGATTAATTTTGACCACCAGGGGATCATTAACTCGCCCCCAATGACAACCACTGTTAAGTAAGCTAGAAGAGATTTACACTCCTTACAGAACCACATATCCAATTGCAGAATCCAGACATGACAAACCAAATTCAAGAAAAATGGTAAAATAATTCGACATTCAATAATGTGAAGACACTGACTCAAGGCTGATTTGAAACCTCCTCCACTCAACTCTCACAAGTGAAGAGGCTAGAACTGGTAGACCAAGATGGCATGGGTGTCGCTTTTGTGCACGAAGATGTTGCAACAGGCAATACTTTTAATTCTTGTGCTAAAACCAACTTCTTGTGATTATAGGAGGCTGTTTGCTGTACCAAATATAAGGCTTGTGCATTTCAATTTGGTGCACAATGCACTTGTTCGCACTCCCTTGCTTGTGATTGTGTCTGCTTTTGCACATCTTCTATTCTTTCAGAAATCTTGCATGCACATACTAGCCCAAAAACAACTCCACTTTCTCACTACTGCTCCGCTGCTTGACAAACAATGCAATGTATCTGGGTTTGACAAAACAGGTTCGGATGTGCACCATATTAATGCTATGTTATGCATCCTGCAATTCTAAGCCCCTCCTCCATTTCTTGACAACAGTACTCCAAGAAAAAAAGTACATTACTGAATGTAAAAACAACCTTGTTCTAATTAGTTCGAGAGCAAGATTTGGAGACGAGAGTGCTTAAATTCTAGCTAACCCATTTCTTTTCTCTAGCAGCAGCTTACACGTCCACTGCACTCCAGCATTGCGAAAGAGTGCCGTTTCATGCTGCAAAACCTTTGAATGTCTGGTTTTTTCTAGTCCAGCTTGTAACTATGAATGGCATACTCCCCAAGCGAGCAATTGAATGGGTGTTCGATCGAGAGCGACGCCACTAGCAAATACACTCACGTTGCTTTGCTCAAGAAGCGACAAGTAGGCCCCTAGGCTCCATAGACTGAATATATCAGATGAAAAATGGCAATGAGCAGAATTTGCAATGCGCATACACACGCATGTGCAAAGAAAACCCAAAAAATTGCACGGACGGCACAGAGACATTGGAAAAAGAAACCCAGCCCCATATAAACAATTCGATCGATTTGCTCTCCAAGGGCAGATTGGCAAGCGAGCTTCTATGGTGGGGACGGTCGTGCACTCATATAGAAAATCACTCGGGCTGATGACGCCAACAGGGTGTGTACTGCTACTCCTACAAACCAACTGCATATATGCTTCACTGACCAGATAAACTTAAATATGGTGGAGCTTCATTAAGAAAAACTAATGCAAGGAACAAGGAGAGAGCACTCTGGTGTTGAAGACTCTCAATGCACCAACTTGGTTGTTTGCTTGTTGCTGCAAGCCCTGTATATCAAACTGCCATTTCAAAGAAAAAAAAAAAGAATAAGGTAACCTGAGCACACAAAGCAAGAGATTCGAGCAAAAAAAGATGCAAGAGAACTGCCAGTTGCATCAAGAATGATCATCAAATACTGAATTAAGAAATTGTGCGACCAAACTGATATAAGATTTAGTGCATCATTCCTCAGAACAAGATGTTCTTAACACAGCAACGAAACTTAAATGCAATATCAACAGGTTACCCTTCCCACATTCAAGTGCACTGTGTGGGTTAAGTTTCTGCTATGTCCTTGCAGTGGATGTTTGAACTGCAATAAAAACTCTGCAGAATAATGCAAACTGTATGTCTAGTGGCTGCCACACTGCTGTATGGTTTTTTTTACTTTGTTCAAATTTCTTATCTCCCTATGCTATTAATTACATAATCATGTGGGGCTGCTTATATACTCTTCTACTTCACATACTTTGTAACTTCAAAAAATGAGACATCACATAGCTAACCACTGGCACTGACATTGCTACTAAATGTGCCTCTGAACTCGTGGTTATCCATATGAGAGTGAAATGTTAGCAAGTTTCAGCCATTATTGCAGGTTTCTTTGCTCATCTGACCATTTTTGAGTACAGCAAGAATTTGAGCAAGCACCGCCCTCACCAGTGACAGATATCTGATATAACATAATATCATTATTATATATTTAAAATTTCCATGCTATTATCAGGACTGAGAGTGGACCCGAGCAATGGTTCCTCTATAATTTGCCCCTGATTTTCTTCATGTCAAAAGGGGTGCTTCCTCTGAAATTCATGGTATTCCAATCTTCCATTCAGAAAATCATCAGAAAAAGCTGCAGAAACAGCCTCAAATCCAGACTTAAGCACCAAAGACTTAGATGTGAGGGGAAAACACACAAAAAAAAACTTAAGACATGCGGTTTGCACCAACACCCTACACAGAATCGCCTGCATGTCAGAAAAGACAGCAGAAGGCTTTTTTTTTTTCTTTTTCCTTGTGCTCAGTCCTGACTGAAACAGCAATGGTTCATAAACTTCTGGCTCACTCATGAGAACAAGCATAGAGTAAGTGGGACGCACACAAAGCTGGTAACTGTCACACATTTGTTGCCCTGCAGTTAGCCGCAACTGATGTCTTCTGCATGAAGCAAACACACATCGAATCACCCCAGACATCCCACAACATTAAGAGAAGTAAGGGGTGGTTTGTCAGCTTGTGCTAACAACACAAACACATGCTCACACATCAAAACACACTCAAAACACAATCACACAAATGCACACACATTGGCGAGCCTCGGCAGTCCTTAAATAAGTTACCTCTTTAAAAATGTTTTCAGTGGGCAATCAACAAGACCACGATGACACTCATAAAAACTGTTTCGAGTTCAGTGGACGAGCTGTCTCTGCTTCTCTGTTTGCCCCGTCTGGTTGGCAGGAATGAAAAAAGCGCTCCAGGGATAAACCTGTCAACGTTTCAACAAAGTGACCCAAGGGCGTGACTATTGTGGTGCCGACGCCCAGGTGGTGGAGACTGGGTGGCTATGGGGACGTCCTATCACAGCTAACATCGCAGTTTGGCCGCTGCCTTGATCACAGACATGGGGAGATTGTAAGTCTCTGGACTAAGTTTGCAACCAGGAACTGTAAATATAGAGGCCTCTGTGGGAAGAAGAATGGGAGGGGGGGAAAATGCTGTGTTAGTAACAAAGCAGCCTCTTTCCACATAAGACTACACACTGCAAAAGACATTGCAAGGACCTCTTACAAAAAAGTACTCCACATAGTGTTCAAACAAACGTTTTGAAAAGCTGTGATGCTTGTGGTGGGTGTCACTGCAAGATCATAGCTTACTAGTTGAAATTATTAAAAACTTTCTAACTCTTAGTACACTTACATCAAGAACATCATTTGAGCCAATGAAGGCCCATAAGGGTTTCAAAGCACCATCTTAAGCCGATGCTGGAGGCCAGCACCTAGCTAAAACCAGAAAAAATTTCCAGTTCCTAAAAGAAATTTTTGTTAAACTTTCTTGAGCAGTATGTGACTAGAGACAAGACGTGTTCATAGCTTTCGAGTTGAAAGTACAGTCCCACTAAAGCGAATGAAATCACCCCTGATACCAACTTCCAAAGAAAGTTTTGTCTGTTTTGGCAACACGTAAAGTGATGGTCACTGTTAATTAAGATTTGGGATGGCACCAGAGCAGAGCATAATTGAATCGAGATGCTGTAGAGACAGCTTCCATCTATTCCCACTGGGTTTTCTGTACTTTCCTACCCTCCAGACCTCACACAATTGAACTTCTATATTCCTCAAGGCAAAAATAATTTGGTGGACACTTTTACAATGCTTCATGCAACATCTCAGCACCCAAGACGTGATGATCCAACTCCACGAACTGGTCGTCAAGCAGGCAACGTGGCACGCGCGGCGCGGGATACTCGCCCTCGATCTGAAAGGAGCGTTTGACAACGTGTCCCACGCGAGCGTGTTGCAAAATCTGAACAAGACCAGGTGTGGCCAAAAGACATTCGGCTACATAAAAGATTTTTTTGTAAAACCGAACGGCGAGCATCAGGATAGGCGAGGAGAAGTTGGATCCTGTCGAGCTCGGCGATAGGGGCACCCCTGAGGGATCGGTCTTGTCGCCCCTGCTCTTCAATCTGGCCCTCCTGCCCCTGCCCGATCTACTCAAGCAAATCAAAGGCGTGGACCACGCGTTCTACGCCGACGACATTACGGTGTGGACGGCCCGAGCCGGGTTCGATGCCTGGATGGAGGAAGCCTTGCAGCGGGCGCAACAACCGTGCACGAATACGTCAAGTCGGGCGGACTGAGCTGCGCTCCCCAGAAATCGGAGCTGCTCATGATCCAACCAGGAAAACCAAAGGAGCTTCCGCCGAACATGATCATCACCATCGACGGAATGGCCATCAAGCCAACACAGCAGATTGGGATTTTTGGCCTACTGCTTCAGAGCGACGGGAAGGCACACGCCGCCATCACAAAGATCAAAACTACAACCGAACAGGTACTTAGTATGCTTCGGAGGGTGTCTAACAGAAACCGAGGCCTTAAAGAGGACGATGCCATGCGCTTGGTACGCGCGTTCGTCGTGCCACGGGTTACCTACTCCGCCCCGTATCTCCAGCTGACGAAGGCGAATAGGGACACTCTAAACACGATGCTTCGTAAGGCAACGAAGCAAGCACTGGGCATGCCCATATACTCGTCCACACAAAGACTGCTAGACATGGGCGCCCACAACACGATGGAGCTCATCGAAGCCCAACTGTCTAATCAGAGAATCCAGCTCAGTCACACGGAACACGGACGAGCCGTCCTACGCAAGATAGGATGGCAGATCGAGCCAGTACCCATCAAGGCGGCCCTTCCGGAAGACTGGAAGATGACCATTCAGACCAAACCTCTTCCTCGGAACACGACGCCAGGCAAGGACGACGAGAGGCGCACCGCGCGGGCCAAAGCCATGGCCCGGAAGCTGGAAGAGAACCCCAGGGTCCTCTACGCGGACGCCTCGCTCCGAAAACACAGTGACCGAGCAGCAGTGGTGGTTACGTCAAAAGACAGGCTAATCGTCAGCGCGTCCCTGAAGACAACAGACCCCGCAGTTGCCGAAGAAGTGGCCATGGCCCTCGCACTCGCACAGCCGAGCGTGGACACAGTGCTCACCGACTCAAAGACAGCCTACAGAAGCTTCCGCAGGGGGGTAATCTCTTCCGCGGCCCGAGCCATTCTATTCAAGTGCAAGCCTCCAGGAAGATCCATAGAGCTTATGTGGGTCCCGGCTCACTCGCAGGTAGCATGCAACATCATCGCCGACTACCATGCCCGAGAAATGTCAATCCGGGCAGAGCACGAGCCGGAAGAGCTACCGCACCCGGTCACCAGCTTTTGGGACATTACCCGGATGTACCGAGAGGAAAGGTGTAAACTGCCAGAACCGCACCCCAAACTCACCAGGCAACAACAGACCATCCTGCGTCGAGCGCAGGCGGGGATCGCTTGCGCATCCCGTACTGATGAACCGCATGTACCCCGCGGAACATGATACGTTCTGTCCTTTTTGCAAAAGGAAAAAGGGCACCCTGCCTCACATCTTGGCCGAGTGCACAGAACTCAAGACCCCCCCCTCCTCCCCTTCCCGCCAACACCCCGATCCCCAACCCCTTGAGCGATGGGAGACCTTGTCATCCAGCCCCGCCCTACCGATTCAGCTCGCACTGACGGACAGGGGCCAGGAGCTGCTGGAAATATATGGGTCCCGTAACTAGGAAACCACCCCGTCTGGTGCCTGTGGGCACCACCAATATATTTTGGGCCCAATAAAAGTTTATTCATCATCATTTACAATGCTTATGATATCAGTGACATTATAACCTTTCTTTGGGACATTAGGATTATTTTTTTTATAGGCATTCAATCATTGAAGCATCATAGGCTGTGCTAAGTTTGAGGGTTTCACTGAACTCTCTGGTTCCTTGAGGTGCTTTTTGTGTTCATCACAGTGTTTGTTTTGTGTTTTGTGCATGCCCCTCTCCCACATTTCCCCTTCCTCGTTCATATCTACTTTGTTCCACAAAGTGACTACATTGCAATTGGTTACAAGCATTTTTGCTACTGTAGCCAATTTGTATTGATTGAACATTTACTAAGAGATTACCCAGATGCACAGGATATTCTTTAGCACTGTCAAAACAGCTGGTGGGGCTCCCAGAGGCAAACAAGTTTGGGAGTTCTTGTGTTACATAAGTAGAAGAGATTATGTCAAAAATAACATGGGCACATTTACTGCCGCCACTTGCTTCTGAATCAGACCAAGAACTCAACTCTTGGGACAGCCCTCGTAATGCTTTGCAGCATGTGCATTTACACCATCTACTATACTGACCCTCTTTATACAGTCTAAGCACAAACATTATGCACCAAAATAAGCCTGCAATATGTGACAGCAAGACATAGTACTTACGGTCAGGGAGATCGTACACCTTGGGGGGCATGTCTGCAAAATAGCTGTGCCGCATAGCATCCACAGCTGAGATCCTGTTCTGTGGCTGAAGCTGAAATCACAGGAAAATATTAATAATGACAGGTGTGATTAAACACTGAGAAAGGCACTAGCACAGCAGCACTGATCTGTAGCAATCCTCTAGTCTGTGACTTCGAGTGCTTAGTATAGGCAAACCTCAATTATAATATCCTGTGCCTCGTGTGTACACAAGCTATGGCAAGAGAACTCATGCTTTCTATGTGCCGGATAATTTGAATAATTTGAAGGATAGCGAGATCTCCAGGATCCTTTATACAAATAAAATCATTCCCAAGGTCATGGTGATGTGAAATGCCCAGATTTGTTTTAAACTTTTTCTTAAGAAATTTCTAAGCATGTACACAGATGACAGAGCGCTTTCATATGCTATGTACAGTTTTTCCAATAGTTACTAATCGGAAACTTGTGACTACACTGATTGTGAAGTCATCTTTGCTGTCAATGTCTTTCTTTGCAATCTACCTTGTACACATGTTTATTTATTTTTACATACTCCAGCCCTATTTAAAACTATGGCAGGATATACATGCACATATGCGTGCACATATGTGCATGCATATCGAATATCACAGTAACCAATCTCTTATTATGTTCCAATATTATCTTATTTCTATTATTATTTTTTGGTATTTATCCATTGTGTACAAGCATTCGTACTACCTACTGACTGCCCAGCTTTGTACACAAGCAATGTTGCTATGTGGGCTGGATATGTAACTGATGTGCATTGCATGTAATAAAGTATTATTATTATTAAGTTATACATCCAGTTGAAAAACTTCACGAACTTACAATTTCATCAAAGCAAAATTTCTGCAACCTGGTAGAATTCTACAGGCTCACAGAACAATTTCGGCAGCTAGAGCCTCATTTGCATCTATGCTAAAGTGCTACAACAAACTCGGGAAACAATTATGCAATTAAGCTCGCCAGCTTGGCATTTTGCATGTTATTAGTGTAGTGAGCAATAGTGGACAGGTATACATATGCAGGAGAGAGCAAAGCTACATGCAACTATAGCGCTCAAACCTGATTCAGGATGATGCAGCGCGCATCATCTCTTTTCAGAATCAGAATCATTTTTATTATGCATAGGATATGTTATATGTACATGGTACACAACGTTTTAGCAAAATCTAGCATCTATTACACTCAGGTAGAAACACGTGAGGTTACAATCTACAGTGCAGTGACTCCAAGCAGCATGAAGAAAAGGAACAGGCTCTTTCTTCACAATATGTATCAAATTTGTTGGCAGATAGGGAGTTCAATAATGACACATAACACTCCAATACATCTACACAAGGACTTGAAGGGGATATATTTCTACTGTTCGATACATATAAGGCTTATGAATTCAAAATATTCTGGTTCAAAGTAAGCAGGCTTGACTGCCTATTGTTTTCTGATGTAAATAGACAAACAGACAATGAGAAGAAAGTGATAGACAACTACAAAGCTGGTTCCCTCATTCTGAAGTGGCAACATTTCAACTTCTGTTTCCCCTAATTACACCAAAAGATCCAGCTTTATAAAAGCAAATCGCTGAAAGAAAATGAGTAGTACCTGGAGGAATCTGTTGGCAATTTCGTCAGCCTGCGGTATCTCCGATAGTTTAGGGAAGGCTTGTTTTAGGGGCTGGCCTGGGTACATGCCAAATTTATCTGGAACAGAAAGGGCAATCGCAAAACTGTGTTCCAGTGAATACAACAGGCAAGAAAGCAGAACTTACGAAGTTTGTAGTTCTTATAACGAGAAACACCTTCCCACGTTTCCTCAGTAGGAGTCCCCAGGATCTGGAATTTAGGAGCCCCAAATTGTCATTATAACATTAGACACACTGCGACACCAATGACAAAAAGAGCAATGGTGTATTGCTTAGAATAGAAATATTTTGCACGTAGTTAAACCCCTTTTCAGCCACCATATCACTTTGTGCAAGCACTACAGAATTATAATGGATGCTAACTAAAAAAAGTGCACGGAAAACAAGGAAATGAATAACGGCATAAAAGAATGCAGCTACTGACAATGCTGTCAGTAAAAAAAAAAAAAGTAAAATTCAAAGCATATGTACACTTACTAGATACTAGTGCAAAATTATACAATGCGAAAAGAAAGACAGGACCCCGTCCGCCGTCCCACGCAGTCTGCGTCCTGTCTTTTTTACGCATTGTGTAATTTTGTGTAAATGGGAGCAGCTGGAGAGATAAAATGAACTGCTAATGACCAAGAATATAAGTCTGTTAGGAACACCATTCACCTATAACATTCTCATTTGGTATAAAGTGCTTAATGCAAGTCTCCTGCAATGCGAGTCCTACATGGCAACCCATCAACAGCTTAACATGAAGTACACTTGAAGTGAATGAAGACGGCAGACATTAACATTAGCTTATCTGCATAAATCTATGCATATTGTTAAACAACAGCAGCAACAACAGAGCTTTGTTCATCTGAGGAAAACAGTGTATTTGGATATTAAGATAATTTTATGCATTGTTCTAGAAGTGCAGTAAAGCCAGTCAAAGAATACAAAAATGCCCGGAGCTGTTCATATTCCATTAAAATAATGTATGCAAGAGCATACATGACTTCAACACTATGCTTAATTCAAGGAATGCATAGACATCAAGGTGCGCCAAAATTTACTGAAACTTCTCTGTATAAACATAAGGTGCATTAAGCACACGGCTAAAACCTTACCCTCCAGATTTTATCCAGCTGATCAGTTGTGTCCTTGACACCAGGGAATGCGGCTGCACCGGTGATCATCTCAATGAATATGCAGCCCACTCCCCTGCACAATGAAAAAAGAAAATTGGAGCTAGTTTTAGCAAATCCACACATTTTCAAAAATGACGTTCACAATCCCGAGTAAAATCTTCAAAACCATGGGCTTGAGAAAAAAAAATTTCTCCCAGCCCTACACATACAGCCTGAAATTGAGTGGTCAATGTAGTGGCCAGTCTTGATACTAGTAGGCTACACAACTGTGGCAGATTTTTTTTTTTTTTTTTTTTGCAGTGCTGCGATCTCAAAAAGCTTTTGCTTGTGATGGTTGCCCTGGATGTTTCAGTTTAGTACCATACAATACTTTTCAAACAGTGTGCTCTACACAGGCAAATCTGATTCAGCTGAGTCAGCTTTGGTATGCAGGGGTACTTTTTTTGTTCTGTTTACTACAACAACCACATTAATCTCTCAAAGCACTGACATTTTGGGCCTAGGTTTTAAAGGCGTAGATTGCCTCATGAAAAATAATTTTAGAACGCTACCTCCAGAGTAATTCATATTTGAAAATGACATATCATTAAGCAAAAATAAAATGTCACATGCATGCTTTTGGTACACTGTGAATGTGGCACCACACACTGCTCTATTAAACAACACAACATTAATTGGCTTAGCGGCAGTGGCTCTTATGGTAACTGCTGCTGTAGAGCAATGGTGCTAGTCAAAATAGCATTGGCTCTAACAACATAGTTATCGCTGCACTGCTGGAATTTACTCCTGCATTGCTTCTATTGCTCACTGAACAATTAAGCTATAAGCTGATGTATCACAATGCAGGATGCACATTATATTTCCTGAAATCAATAGACAACATGCTCCTACCAAAATTGGCGTATTTGTTACTGCACATTTCTCGCTGAAAAAAAATTGTACACCTCAGCTGGAACGACTGCATTTTAAATAACTCTGTTATTGTGGCTTCAACACATGCTGGCACCATTTCACCTTATGAAGATATAGGCATGGCTGACTGTTGAAGCAGATGCAATTCAGTTCACCAGCAAACTTACTTGATAGCAGCACACCGCACAGTCTCTAAACTTATCTTCTAATGTGTGTGCTTTTAGGGTACGTGGTAATGTAGCACTACACAACATCTACCCCCCCCCCCCCCCCCCCAAACTTTCTTTTTCTGTCTTTCTTTTCCTGACCTCTTTCCTCACACAGTAGCATGTAGGAGGCTGCATAAATGCCAGCAGAATTCTCCGCATTTTATTACAGAGCTTTCTCTTTCTCTACACTATAGCTGGAAGGCAGCAGATGTGCATCCACTTTTCATTAAGACATATGTTCTAAGGGGAGACTATACTAACACTTACCTACAAGTAATCTTAAATGCAACCAAACATTTTTGAAATGCTGCAGCTTAACAAAACCCCACGCCTTGAATTGACAAGAAAGTTCCACAGCGAAGAGATCCATAAACTACAGAGTCATGAAAACTGGCTGTGGCTACTGTTGAATACTAAGTCTGGTAATTATATAGGACTACACCTCGAGCTGACCAAGGAGTTAGCAAGCATTACAATGCCAAAAGAGAGAAAAAAAGAACAAAGACAACTTTCAATTGAAAACAATGAAAGAACAACTAACTGAACTTTGATATAAGCACACTGCACAATAGCAATCAGCGACTTCAAACATGGTTTATTAAAAAGTAGTCACACACCACATGTCCAGTGATGTTGAGTAGTCTGTTGATCCAAGCAACACATCAGGTGGCCGGTACCACAAAGTGACCACTTCATGTGAGTAAGTACGACTAGGCACAGACTTGGCTCTGGCAAGACCTGCAGTAAAGTATGCATTCTTTGTTACCAGTTTTATAGAGTTGGAAGGAGCTAAGGAGCGAGGAGGATTTCAGGTTATCAGACATTCCACAATTTATTTTCTTCACCAAGGAACTCGCTAAGTGCATCGGATTGAGTTTTATTTTCTTACTAGGTCAACTTGTTGCAAAATACCTGGGTTCTAAAATCAAAGCTCCTCTTTTCTTAGGCTAAGCAGTGAGCCTATGCCACCTACCAAAATCTGCAAGTTTCAGCTCTCCCTGTTCACTGATGAGAAGGTTCTGAGGTTTCAGATCTCTGGAAACAAGATGAACAGACAACAGAATAAGAGACAAGATAATAACTACATGTATAATATCTTTCAGAACTGCATGGCAGCAGTAAGCAATGTTTCTATCTCCAGGGCTTTGGAATGACATTACTAACAGGTGGTTCAGGTTGGCCAAACATGGGATGTATTGAATTCATGGGTGATAACAATAAAACAATATGCGAAGTGTACAATGTTATAAATGTGCATTCTCAGAAAGTAAATATCCTTAGGAATCAGCATTTATACGTTTACTACTATAAAAATTTGGACCATCATGTGGTACGTTTCAAAAATGTGATGTGCAACAGCAAGGTGTATCGAATGAAGCTGAAGTGACCACACTGCAAAAGACTAGAACAGCCCTACTTTATCCTGGAGAAAAATTTGTTTCCAAGACAGTTGAAGAAAGTGCAAAGGAAGGCACAATTGTGAGGCTG
Organism: Dermacentor silvarum; assembly: GCF_013339745.2. NCBI lineage: Eukaryota > Metazoa > Arthropoda > Arachnida > Ixodida > Ixodidae > Dermacentor > Dermacentor silvarum. The sequence goes on from NC_051154.1 coordinate 26,175,649, forward strand.
CTCTTAACACATGCTTTCTGGAGCACTGATAGTCATGCTCATGACAAGTGCCTCAATGAAATCACAGGCAGTGCTTGTCTTGTGGTGCCTATTTCGGCACATATCAAATCTCTCTTGTCAAACAATTCCGGCACCATTGTGCTGCCCTTACTGAAAATATACTGACAATGCTCTTTACCATTCTGTCGCTCCCCGTGCCCAAAATGACCAGAACAGCGATTGTGCCAAGTAACTGAAGCTGCACAACATAGATGACAGGCTTGCCTGAACTCTTACATCCAACTGACAAATTAACAAATATGCGTGTTACAGTGCCATGTGTTCTAAGAAAATTGAAGCACATCCGCAAACAAAGAACTGCAGAAGAGAACAGTTTTCATATAAATAAATACAATATTCATAAAAATTTTTATTGTGCACTAGTTTCTAAATTAAAACTCATTATAAATGAAAATTTTAAAACACGTGTGTACGTAAGCTCTTTCACATTCAGAAAAGCTCAATGCTAAAAGACTTTTGATACTTCTAACAAAAAGAGTCCTTTTATGATTGAACATAAACAAGTAGAAAGCTGTGTATACCTGTGAAGAATGACTCGTTCATGACAGTAGGACAGACCACGCAAGAGCTGGAATAGGAAAAGCTGAAAGAAAATGTCATTATCTGTGAGAAACAGCTAGGCGGAAACACAGCAACATGCCCTTTGCAAAGCTACCGATAGCTTCGGGCACAGAAGAAACTTTCCACAGCCACCATTAAGAAGGAAATTAAGCAACAGTTAGGTGCAGCTTGGCATCTTATAGTTGCCAGTCATGAGAGTGACCACCACGCATGTGATCACTTTTAGCAGCAGCAACAAGCTACTGCTTATTGTATGCCCAGATGACGGGCTGCAAAACTAATTTAGCCCATGAACCAAGTGCCGCATCACCTTGTATTTTCAGGTTGCGAGCCCTGCAACAGGTCCACGGCAAATCTATGCATTATACAGGTGAGAAATACAGATGTCTTTAGTGTATTTATTCCCCCCCCCCCCCTTTGTTGTGTTTGCATGTGTGTCTGGGGGGTAGGGGCAGAGAGTTTTCAGAGTAACTGTAGCCACTCATTGTGGCAATAAGCCAAGTTCTTCTCTCTCAGACAGTGAATGATCACTTATTTCCATGCACAGGCCTGTTGCCCAATCAGTCATGCAGCACCCTCAAATTCTTGCTCTGTCCAGTTGTCAGCTCTTTGCCACTGCGTTGATGTCTATGCCAGCCCAATCACGAGTGGTCTGTTCATTACATGCCTGGAAGGACTTCCTCATTCCCAGATCACTGACCGACATCTAGATACATACAGCATGAGCAGCTATACACGAACCTTCCTTCAAAGGCCGCGGAATGTTGGGAAAGGAAGCTGACTTGGAGATATTCTATGTATAGGGCTCTTTATTTTCAGGTTTCATATGATTACTTCTGGAGGCAAGGAGGAAAGGTCATATTTGTTGAGTCAAGAATCCCCAAGGGGTGTTTTTGGCCTTTATTTTTGTGCCACTCCTGAATCTGGTTTGTTATAAAAATGACAAAAGTGATTCTTCTTTTGATGGACACATAGAAAACAATTTTATCTCCACTAAGAAAGCATTTTCCAATTTGCATCTTTTTCTCTCCAGTTTATTTGTCACAAACTGTAGCCAGTGTTATATATACCAGCTGTCCTAACTAAATGGCATCATTGATTAAATGACAGAGGGTTTTACGTGAACAGAACCTACCATAGGCTGATGGACGTTGTTCACGCTAATGATGAGTATTTTTTATCATGGAAAAATTAATTAGTTAATTTGCTTACTTTTAATTAACATAATTGATAAGGTTTCAATGCAATAGTTGTGCAGGATGCTGACAAATCATTGATAGCAGTGTTTAAAGCAACCTACGTCTCTCGTGGTCTTTTCCTGACGTAAAAAGAAAGCCTGCAACATTAAAAAAATGTAAAGTGTGACAATGCTTCTGTGCACCAGCGATATACCAGGTGTTATTTTTTACACAACAGAATTTTCAAAAATCGCCTGTGGCGGGCAGCACAATTCTAATCCTTGAGCTGCATTTCTGTAAGAGACGGGTGTTAGCTGCATGAGAAATCAAAATGCATAACAGGTTAATTACTAAAGTTAAGTTTTTAACGAATTACTTTATGGCCCATATTAAAATTTCGAAACTGCAGCTGGGGAGTTTGCAAGGCATATACACTTGGAATAAATTCCGAGGATGTTACGGACTTACGATATGTGCTGTCAAAGATGCTTTAAAAATGCACTGTGGTAATAAGGTAATTTTGTGGTGAGAGTTGCCACTTTACAACAAGGTTATATAAAAGACAGTATAAAGACATTCTTTAAAGACTTCATTATACTCTATAAAAATGTCTTTATGGGCGGAAAGTGGGTTTAATCCTATTTTTACACAACCAGGTAAAAGTTGAAGTCGGGTTGACCAGAAAATGAAGGGCCTTAACTATATTACAATATAGAACAACTATTAAGGGAGTACTACCTTGACGTTCTTGGGGTTGAGCCCACCGGGGTGCTTCTCAAGGTACTGGCTAAGGTCTGTGTGCTAAAGGAAAAAGGAGTGACAAGAAAAGCTAAAGTTAGTAATGTTAAAGAGTACACATAACTACAGTTGACTGAAAAGAAATAAAACTGCCACACTTACCACATATTCAAATACAAATGTGAGTGTGTCTTTAGTGTGAATGATGTCATGAAGTGTCACTATATTAGCATGCTTTAGACCCCGCAACAATGATGCTGAAAAGAAAACATTCATTGGCATAAGGAAAGGAGTAAACAGACAATTCAATCTGCATGGACCTACAGGCCATTGATCTGGTACAAGCGGCTGCTACAATTGGACAAAATGTTAAGTAAAAAAAAAAAAGTCTCACCTTCTCTGATTGCTGTGAAAGGTGTGCCTTCTTCAGGCTGCAGCCTGATTTCCTTCAGTGCGACTACTTTGCCCATGAGACTGAAAGCAAAAACAAATTCTAAAATTTATGTATGAAAAATAATGAATATGGCTCATGAAATCAAATACCAAAAGCATTTTTCTGTATAAAAGTAGTGAAAACTATTTTTAAATATTTTTGTTCCTTACCTACATTGCATCTGCAGCTTTAGGTAAATGTATTGGCACAATGTAATGCTATTGTTGTGGTTATGCTCCTACATTATTAGGAGCATAACCATGACAATTGTGAAGACAGGTAGAAGCTCTAACCATATAGACTATAGTATTAAGTTTTGGTACACAGGTTTTGCCAACATGAAAATGCTTGGCTGTTAATAGTATAAACATTATCCGACTGTTTTGCATGTTGGTGCCATGCTAACACAGTGGACTTCTTACGTCTGTGCAACTACACATTGTTTTGAAAGCACCAGAACATAGCTAACTGGCTATCTGTTCAACATCCTTTAATCTTTCAGTATTTTTACCATACTACTGTCACTTTAAAAGTTGCCTTTTTCAGCTTCACAGGGAATTCCTTGATGCAGTGCATTTAAGTTACAATGTACCCAATGAGTTCTCTTGAAATCTGAAAGGTGGTGGTAGATTAATGGAAAGAAAAAGTTGCCATCAATGAATTGTAACGTGGCTAGTGCTCTGCAGTAATCTGTTGTTGCTGCTTTTAGTGTATGCAATCTACAATATTCAAAAACATTCAAATAATACTTATGCAGCGATGCCATTTAGAATCCATGTTCAGAAACTAGCACACTACATGCAAAGTAAAAGAAAACATCTTACAAAAACTTTTTTGTCATGCACTGTGCAGTAATATTTAAGGCAATACTGAAGCAACTGAAGTAGTATGCCTGTGTTGGAGAGGGTACTTACTTGCTGTAACCCCTGTACACGGTAGCATAAGAACCTTCTCCTAGTTGTTCTAGTCGTACATAGGCTTCGATCCTACCAAAGGTCATGTTTCCCTATGTATTGGAATGACATGGATAATAAGGCAAGTGCACTCATGAGGAAGTCCCACATATGACAATTTGTGCATCACATGCAGTATGGGAGCTTATACTATCATCAGTAAAGATAAACGAATTGCAAAAAAAAAAAAAGCACCAAGCATAGTTTTTACAATTAATCCTCACTGTATTTTACTAGAGTATAACAATATTTTCTGACAATAGACTATGATATTATGATATATAACATCAATTTTGATAACACAGCCTGCAGTCGAACTTCCATACTTCATACAGTTGCATCACAAAGCTAACACAGAGCTAAACAGAGGCTGTAGTGGAGGGCTGCTTGAGATTGTACAGAAGGCCTCCTCAACCACCAGTGAATGCAATTAAGCAACAAAATACTGTTCATTTATTATTATTCATGTTGAGTAGCTAAAACTAAAATACTAACAGTTTATGACTTCAGGTGAAGTTGATCAGTACTACTACTACTACTTGTAGTTAATGGCTTGTACATGTATATTTGCTTTTGTTGAAGCCCCTCAAACACACTAAATCACTGCTGTTAATAAGTAGTCAGCTTTACATAAATATGACAGCAGCACATAATATTCCCTAATGTACCATTTTAAGAGAACACTCAAGCTGAAGCCCCATACCAAATCTCATAGTCAAATACAAATGAGACAGCAATGTTTGAAATAGGCAAGTGATGAGCCAGTTCAAACAAAATTTGTTGCATTGAATAGAAAAATCATATTGACTTTTAGTTTGCCCCCTAATATTTCTCAAATTAAAATTCACTATACTGAAAAACTTTAAGCTAATTGAAGCCGCAAGTTTACAACACTATCTAGAGAACAAAAACAAATACTATCACTTTCACAAGGTATCAGCCACACATGACACAGAATGTAGACAGACAAAATAAACATGTTATATTGGTCTTCTTATAAGACTATGCCTTTTATACAATCTGTGGAAAAGTCCTATTGACAAGATGGTAGCATATTCTAGAGCCACATGTCAATTTTGACTGCTTTAGCCACTATATCCGGTACAGATTCAGAACTGCGCTATATTTTGTTGCGAAGTTACACAGCTGTAAACTGGACACTTCAATATATTTAAATTTTGTATATTTGTTGGACATTTTGGAAATAATTTGGGTGTCTAAATCAAAACTATGATTCCATCAGAGAATATATTTTGACTTTATCCTTTAAGCACAACAAGTTCTTTCAAATCACATCAGCAGTTACTTAAGGAGAGCATTTGTACATTTGAAGTGCACTTGAATGTGAAAATAAGAGACTTAAGCATGAACTAATGCTTCATCTTAATATGATGTGCCACCACTGCTTAAACGTGGCATATCAAGTTTCACGAGGTAGGTTTGACATCTCATGTCACACATGTCAAACACCAGCGGTTCCTGCCAAACGAGCATTGGACTTGGCACACACCAGCCATTTGAATTTCGCTCCCCCTCCTTTGATGCAATGTGCTAGCTACTAAATGAGCACTTAATCTGTCACTGTATGGTACATTAGTGCAATGCATATTTTGAGGACAGGATTCCCATGTACATAATTCAAATGAATGATGTGCTAGAAATGTGATGCTGTGCATTACTGTCCCAATTATGGTACAGCGAGAGATGTGACATGAGTAACAACACATATTTGTTGAGCATAAGTGCATTTTTAAGTGATTGACAAACACACATCTGATGATGCTGAACTTATCATGGGCTGTAGTAACATCCTGCTTACTCTTGGCGTCTAGATTCAAGGTGTCCATAGTGACAATAAACAGTGCGGAAAAAAAAAAAAAAAAAAAACGGGACGAAACGAAACCAGATAAGACAATTTTTGTCTTATTTTTTTTCCCATGCTGTTTACTGTCAATATGAATCACCAACTAGCTATAGGCAGTAAGTGTCCATAGTATTCAACGAAGTGTCCATAGTATTCAAGCAGTGCTTTACAACATAGCTACCCCATTCATCAGATTGCACTCTTGAATCCCTGCGGTAGTTTCATCAAAATGGAGCCGGGATATTTGCCATTTTATTTAGTGGTTAACTCAACACTGGTAAACATGCATTTTGACTCAAAGGCATTCTTTTACTCTGCCAAATGAACGGCAGCACCGCCTCCGACTGAAGATGTTACTGCACTTCAATAACCTCCTCACCAATTTCTGAGCTGAAATTTCATGGCCAGTCACTGTCATTGCCGATTCAAAGGCAATAGAAAGGAGAGGATTTTCTCAGAAAATCATTATTAGAGGAATTTCCAGAGTGTTACTGAAATGCAATACCTACATTAGTCCAGGGGAGGCATTGCACTATACTCACACAGCTGAAAGGTGGAAAGTGTATGAGCTTTGTGCTGTCTGCTATCACCACATTTTGAAGAGAATTTACTGCCACCATCATTAAACTTGTATGCCAGTAATATTGTAAATATTGATTAATTAAGCCCTGTGCTGCTATTTGCCAGCCTCATGGTTAGCAACAGAGCTAGAAAGACATTGATCCAAGGTTTGATCCCTAGGCCAGAAAAAAAATTTCTTCAAGTGAAACTGCCTTTCTAAGAAACGTTTTCGAGTTTCCAATGTACCTTCATGCTACTATCAGATAAATGACAAAATTACCTTTGATGTTCTACCTACATAAAGGCTGTGGCCCAGCTTTTTTTCAATGATTGACAAAGCTTCTTGCTTAGACTCCTATTCTTTCACAAGATTCAGAGAATGTGTACCGGAAGCACTGTACAAAATTTCTACTATTTACTACTGTTAAAAAATAATTGGAGTGCAGAGCACGTTCTTGATATTGGCATGTTAATTCACTAAAAGACTCGGAAAAGAGGTAGCTGGTGATCACTAACCTCGAACGTCATGGAAGGGCACCGGGGTGTTTTGGATCCCTTCTCTTGAGAGAAGAAAATTTCAGATTTGGGCCGTGCAGGTTTTCGGGCAGCTGCCATGTGCTGGTACTCCATGGAGGTGCACTCGTCGAAGCTGCTGCTGTGTGGTGCCGGCCGGGGCCAGTGGCCTCCGCCTTTGCCTGACAAAGATACAACAGTGCTCATCATTGATGTAAGAGTGACAGTAGCTGCAACAGGTTGTCTTTGTTTCTTTTGCATTGGCTGCATTCTGTACGGTTAGCAGAAGCATTTGATGATAGAGCATGAACTAAAATCAGGCAGAGGATTATTGCTAGCATGAGCATGTCATCACCCACTACTGATGAAAATTGACATTTTGCTACTGAGCATCAGGAGATTTCTAGAACAGCACAAGCATTATGTTGCCACTTATTTTTGTCAAGCAAGCTGAACTGGTGCTCCATCCAAATACTGTAAACCATGGCACTTAATGTGCAAACACTGTCAAAAGCCAGTGCTACCCATGCACAAGAAGCAGAAATTTGATTATATACAATGAGTGGAATTAACCCTATGAAACTAGCTTCTTGCATCTGGCAGATATATAGTAAAATTTCTTCCATGCGAGTTGCGGGCAACAATAGAAAAATGACAAAACTAAGTAGCAAATGGTTTACGCAATTAGGCTGCATTTTAAAAGAAATTGTGACCTAAAATGGCAAAAGCTAATATGGCATGTGCATGGCATATCAAAGGCTATGACTGCTATGGTGCAGTTATGAATCTGTGACAAGTGTCACCCCCCAAGAAAGCCCCCCAAGAAAGGAAGAATGTGTGAAATCATATACAACAACTAAACTCACAACCATGCAAACGGCACTTCTATACTGTTTGCCATGTTCCAATACAAGACAAAAAAATGCAATCAACAGTGCCTGAGCATGTCACACCTGCCTTGTCACTCAACAACCCTTCTAGAGGGTGTGATAGAGACCAATTTCCGCCACATACCTTCTGTTCGAGCAGCCATTTTGCAGACTTTGTTGAGGTAGCTGTGCGAAGAAGAGGTTCGAGGTGGTGGCAAGGGTGCCGGAGGCTCAGAGTGAAGCTTGTCCTCACACACAGGGCTCAAGTTGCCATTGGGCTCTCGCCCGGCTACATTGCTGTTAGGTGTTGAGCTGCGTGCATTGTCCAGAGCCCCATCCTCCACACTCTCACTCTTCTCGAAGCCGTTCATTGTCACTCGTGTCACAGCCACATTCTGCAATAAAACACGTTTGACAAAATATAAGCCCCTAGAAGCTAACTAAAACAAAAGCACAAGGCATGCCTTTCCAAAGACAGAAAGTGCCACAGAAGAGGAAAAGTTTTCAGCTCTCTTTCTCAGCACAAGTGGATGACAAGAAATTATTCATAATGAATGCATGGTCAGTTTATTTTCCAGAAAATTAGAACAGAAAAGATGGATTGTCAGAAACAAAATCATGAGTAAAATTCTGCAGAAGTTGCCTATTTAAAAAATCATCACCCACAAATGTTGGCAAAGCACTGAACGTTGCAGATAATGAATTTTGTACAGATATAAAAACATGAACTGACTGATATCAGCACAGCTATGACTTGAATCAAGAATGAAACTAAGGGTGCAGAAATATTGAATGTTTCAACAAATGCAAGTTGAATATTTGTCATTCAGTACGTATTAAAATCTGAAATCTTCATACCAAGCATTTCTTTAAAATTCACATTCTGTTGAGCATGAACATTTATGGAACAAAGAGCTCTGCAAATAAGGGCTTTCTGCTGGTCTCTTCAAGTGCCTGTCAACCTGCTCAGTGCTCAGCTACTTGCACTGTCTCTTCTAAGTAAAAGTATTTTATCCCGTGGAAAATTTCTTTAGTGCACAATGACAAGTGAGTAAAAATGAAAAGAAACTGTCCTATTTGATTAACAACTTGCTGTCTCTTAAATGAGGATACTTAATTTTTGAGCCAGTGGCGAGTTTTCTTCACTTATGCAATGTTCATTTCTGCTGCTTTCCCAAAACTAAAAAAAGGACGATCACAAGTGTTACCTGCAGTGTTAAGTTACATTAAGTTCCTTGCTTGCATGATGTTTGTATTCATCTTAAATCACATATCAATACTAACAACCATATTCCCTACACACATCTACTCCCATTCAATTTCTTTGCTGCATTATTGCTATTCGGATGATGAAATTGTGGTGACCGTTTGCTTTTTCTTGCTTAATAACATGCCCAGTTTGAGTGAACATTGGCATTTCTGCTGCTTTCCCAAAACTAAAAAAAGGACGATCACAAGTGTTACCTGCAGTGTGAAGTTATATTAAGTTCCTTGCATGATGTTTGTATTCATCTTAAATCACATATCAATACTAACAACCATATTCCCTACACACATCTACTCCCATTCAATTTCTTTGCTGCATTATTGCTATTCGGATGATGAAATTGTGGTGACCGTTTGCTTTTTCTTGCTTAATAACATGCCCAGTTTGAGTGAACATTGGCATTTCTGCTGCTTTCCCAAAACTAAAAAAAGGACGATCACAAGTGTTACCTGCAGTGTGAAGTTATATTAAGTTCCTTGCATGATGTTTGTATTCATCTTAAATCACATATCAATACTAACAACCATATTCCCTACACACATCTACTCCCATTCAATTTCTTTGCTGCATTATTGCTATTCGGATGATGAAATTGTGGTGACCGTTTGCTTTTTCTTGCTTAATAACATGCCCAGTTTGAGTGAACATTGGCATTTCTGCTGCTTTCCCACAACTAAAAAAAGGACGATCACAAGTGTTACCTGCAGTGTTAAGTTATATATTAAGTTCCTTGCTTGCATGATGTTTGTATTCATCTTAAATCACATATCAAAACTAACAACCATATTCCCTACACACATCTACTCCCATTCAATTTCTTTGCTGCATTATTGCTATTCGGATGATGAAATTGTGGTGACCGTTTGCTTTTTCTTGCTTAATAACATGCCCAGTTTTGAGTGAACATCGGCTTCCACCCACTTGTACGCGCAATTACCTCTTTTTAAGGTTATATGTCTGCTTTGTTCACCCTTTGCACAGTTTTGTTAGTCTTTTTCTATGTTTTCAGAAATAAAAGGGTATTCTGTATTCAAAGGCAGTTCTCTTAGCATGGTCATACTTTATTCAGAGATTTCACAACTCGTGCACGCCTAGTTTTACATTACTTCATTATTATTTATGCTTTTTCACCCTGACAACCCCAATTAAAACCAGAAATAAAATTTTTTATTTTTTTTTATTGCAGCTTGCATACATGTCCAGCAATTGTAACACCTGTGTTATCTGTACTTTCCAAGCCTAAATTTAAAATGTTTTCACAAGACAAAGTTATAGTATTACTCTCATGGACCAGTAGTTGTCCCTACTATGTTTCTAGTTCTCTTAAATATATGTAAGCAAATGTGCAAATAAAAATGCAACTTCAAAATGCAGCTAAGACGTTTTGTAAGCAATAAGTATGTAATAGGTAATAAAGATGAATGCAATAGAAGAAAGTCAAATACAGGTGGGTGGTTAGAGAACAGCAAGGTCTTACTTTCAAGCAGAAAAATGCTGCTAATAAGCAAGAGATCTAAGCAAGTGGTGTGCAGCAGCTCATATGAATGAATATAGGGCATGTTTATGGACATACAGATCACCAAAATGATACCCTACTTTGTATTCAATGCTGGTATGTGCCATGAATGTGTGTGTACCACTTGGTAGTGCAATTCCAATAACATATTTGACTCAATCACTGCCAAGACACTAATCTTTGCATGGCATAGAACATGAATTTATATCAAATTAATAAGCAGAGGCTTGAGAAGGAAAATAAAGTATGCTTAGCAAGGCATGCACACAAGGTGAGCTGTAGAGCTCACTACATGGAAGTGTTGGAGCTACATATTTCCATAAGATAATATTACTGGTCGAAAACCAGGAGTGTATCACATAATGCATCACATAAGCGTACATATGCTGGCATTTAACTCTGGTTGGATTATGTTCTCAGTGGATTCAAGCGACAACGCACGTTGGTTATTTTTAAAATGCTACGTTGCCTTCCCTCGCACCGCTGCATTTTTCACCAAACATGCAAACGTTTTTTTCTTTTGTGCGACGAAGCGCGAAATCTCAAAGACAATGAATGAGCGAGTCTGTGCACTTCCGAAAACAACTACGTCGACCCCACTTGCTCCTCCGCTAGTGAATCCTAAACGAGCGTCCTCCCCACGTCGCATGCCGCCATGCTATTCCTGTAACTTCACCACAGCGCCTAGGCTACGAGGGCCGAATCGTTCGTGCGTGCCTCGGAACGCGCTTGTTAGCGTCGACAAGAAAGAGAAAAGCGCGCAGAAGCGGCAGCAGCGTCTCCGCTGGCGCAGGGCGAAACGCGGAGCTCGCGAGAATCAAGCACGCAGATCGATAGCGTGTCGTCGTGCGCGCGCGCCACCGAGTACAACAGGCATGCACTGCTGTGACGACGCGCAGCGTCGCCGTGACAAACGGGACTCGCGCTCTCTTGATCGGCCCCGTGACCGCGGGTTAGCATGGGTGCTCGGCTTCAAGGAAGCATGCATTCCGCACACGAGGGAGACGGCAGTAGATTAAGACAGAAGTCACGGCAGGTTTCCTAGGCCCGGCAGCCTCCGAGGACCGGCCACGCCGAAGCCCCCTCAGGGGGTCACTGAGACCTTGGCACAGGTGTGCCCTCAAAGATTTTCAAGTGCGTTAGCACTGCAAGCGCCACAGAACATTACGTGCCAGAACCACGATCGGATGATGAGGCAAGCCGTAGTGGAGGACTCCGGATCAATTTTTGACCTCCTGGGGTTCTTTAACGTGCGCCTAAATCTAAGCACACGGGCGTCTTTGCATTTTACCTCCATCGAAATGCGGCCGCCGCGACCTCCGGCTGAGCAGCGCAACACCTGCGGCGAGTAGCTCAGGACAAGTACCGGTACATGTTATGAGCTGAGCATGGTGAGCGCGCTTGAACGCTGTGTACGTACAGTCACGAGTGTGGAAAATCCGGTGGCGGCGCCGTAGCAGGCGTTGGCGTCCCGTGAGCGAAAATTGCCGTATATATTCTATACAGCACTAAAGTTCTATCACTTAAGTTGCTCATACCTTGTCTTACATTCTTTACAAAGTTATTCCTCGGAATTCTGAGAATGACAGCCATCAGACACATGTCCTGAAACAAAACACCGACAGCGCATGCCTTTTATGTTTAAATCTTCTCAGACTGAAATGTAAACATCTTCTCAGACTGAAATATTAAAAGTGCGAAACAATAACAGAAGATCGGCCCACGCAAGAGACCGCGTTTCTACCAGAAAGCTCGCTTTCGTGCATAGCATTCGCCGCGAGCGTTTACCGGTAAACATTACCATTAGATAAGCTGCATTTGCCAGGAAGCGTGAGAAGCAGTCATGAAGGGATCATTGAATGCTATCGCGTTCCACTGCGAAGCTTAACCGTCCTCCAATTTTTATACCTAATGACGCCAAGAAACCGAGCCTGATGCCACCAACGCTTAAGCTTAAGCGTCCTCCAATTTTTTGAAGTGGTACAGCTGCGTCTGCGTGTTCGACCAATCCATGAGGCATTTAACATTTTTTTTTTTTTTGTCCTGATGTTATGGCTCCCTGCTCCCAAAGACACGTCACCCCTCGGCAACCGTATACATGATGCCGCATTCACGAGCTCGCATGCCAACTCAGTTTAGAAGGGAATCGAACAGCGCAACACGCGGGACGTAGTGAAGACGACAGACACAGCGCTGACTAACAACCAGTATTTCATCATCAGCCTATATTTTTATGTCCACTGCGGGACGAAGGCCTCTCCCTGCGATCTCCAATTGCCCCTGTCTTGCGCTAGCTGATTCCAACTTGCGCCTGCAAATTTCCTAGCTTCATAACCCCATCTAGTTTTTCTGCCGTCCTCGACTGCGCTTCCCTTCTCTTGGTACCCATTCTGTAACTCGCGCAGAGTTTACAAAAACACCAATTCATAACCAGCCACTGTTGTCTGCAGGCGTTCACGCATTCGATTTCGATAAGTAGCATACTTCACTACAAGGCAGAGATATAGAAGGCACGCTAACACAAGAATCACCGTGATGGTACGTGTGAAAAGCTTCGCTAATCTCACGGGCACGCGTGCTAAGAACGTGCAGTTTTCAAGAATTTGTTCACAACCGCATTTTTACAATGTTCTACCATTAAGCCTTTAAGCGAGTACGCATGCTACCGTAGACGACCATTAATAGATCGGCTTGTTTGGCCGATGTAACAGCTCCCGCATGAGAACGTTATCTTACAGCACGTGTAGCACCTAACGTTATCCAATTACAATTACAAAACCTACGGTGTTATTTAGATAGCAGTCCAGAGCTAAAGCTTCCTCTTAAACCATAGAATGCCGTAACTCTTACGCGCGCACTCTACAAGCAGAGCCGCTATACCTGATCATCTTACTACTCGATCGCGACAAAGGCAACAACTAACCTAAACGTGCGAGCGCGGAGAAAAGGCCTACCGGCCTACCGCTCGCTTCCGACCGCTTCCGACGCTGGCTACACGCTGGTTGGTGCGCTTTACACTTTCGCGAGTGCACGCTTAGTTGTATGCAGTTATACAAAATAGCAGTGGAATATTTACTTTTGACCATTTTTCAGTCCTCGAACTTCCAGACTACCGGGCACAATGATAGTCGCCGCTAACTTCAACCACCGCGTATGAAGGAGAAAAAAAAAAAAAAACTTGCTACAGCCACATCGTAGCATGACTAAATTGAGCTATAGCCAGACAGAAGACGCGCTTGCCTGTAACGGAAACCGAAACTACGCCAAGTGCCCTTATTAGACAGTTTTAGCTTAGCGTTAGCGTAATAGCGGGGTTACGGGAAATAGCATTACCGTTCCGCAAACGAACTTTGCAGAAGACAGTTTTAGTTTAGCGTGGTTACCGGAATAGCGGGCGTACCGGAATAGCGGGATCGAAGTGCGCATGCGCAGAACGCTAACCGACCCATACCGTTTATGGTGCGCACGCTATTTCTCAGAGTTAACGTTACCGTGTTAGCGTGGTGTACGTAGTGTACATAAAACATGGCGGCGGTCCCGGTCGCCCGCTTCCAGCGTTGTTTTTAGAGAATTCACTTCGTTCGTAGCAAATGACTGCGTAAACGGCTTTTGCTTAGTCTCATGCCGCTTCGCCGAGAGAGTGTGATGGCTAATCTTGAGAAATTTTTGAGATCGCTTCTCGTTTCGAACGCGCCTAAGCCTAACGAGAGAAATTGTTCTGAGATGCGAGCGCCATCTGTCGCTAAAGTCGGGAGATAGGCGCGACGACGGCATATGGCCTCTGAGATGGGAGGATTTCGGAGGCTATGGTAGACAGCTTGTACTGCTTGTCTGTTTCGTTGCAGATCGACGGACATGTGAAGTAAAAATACAACGTGCTCCTGGGTTCCATTGCGCTGCCTATCGCACTTTCCGGACGCACACACACATAGAATTAGGTACCCTGTGTATGCGAAATTCAAAGCGTAATGGAATAGCGTCCCGCACGTAAACTACGCTATCACGCTATACTAAAACTCTCTTTCTGCAAAGTTCGTTTGCGGAACGGTAACGCTATTTCCCGTAACCCCGCTATTACGCTAACGCTAAACTAAAGCGGTCTATTAGAGAGGTTTAGAATAGGGGCCCCAAAAGTTTGGGGCCCCAAAGAGCTTTGCGGGTGTTAGCGTTGGGGCATCCAAGAGCGATGAGTTTTAGAATAGGGCTTTGCGTTTGCGAATACCGTCTTGCGCTTGCAGCGCCACTACGGTGTCAAAGAAAAAGCTATTATAAATATTACAATAAACTATACTAATTTAAGGTAGGAAGAGTAATTTTGACTTTCGTGGTTTTGCGTTTAATTGCAATTAAGGTGTTATTCTATTAGCAGCAAGCGATTTATTGCGCCTAATTTTGAGTAACCAACTTGACGTGCCTTCACCAGCCAAGCTAATCCACGTTAGGCCTACGAGCCATGAAATCGACAATCGAATTCAGAATCAGCGGCGTCTAATGAATCAATCTTCATTACACACGTTAGTTGAGAGAAAGCGATAACCGCAGTCACTTCTCCTAGCTTACTAACTTCACGCGTTACCACGAATCAAGCCGAGTTTGGTACTCGGAGAGCCGCCGCTTCGATGGGTGCCGCCATGTTTGTTGACGCAAAACTTTTGGGGCTGCTTTTGGGGCTCCCGCTAAATCGGCGAAATAGCGTGCCCAACGCAAAACCCAAACGCAGTTAGCGTCTCGCGCATGCGCAGTGGTGTCGACGCTATTTCTTTGGGGCCCCAAAACGTTTGGGGCCCCTATTAACACTCTCTATAACTCTATAACTATAACTCTCTGTTAACAGCGGACAGTGGCGTAGCCAAGGGGGGGGGGGGGTTGGGGGGGTTCAAACCCCCCCCGAAATTTTTTGCACCCCCCCCCCCCCCCACTAACCCACCCTTTGCTATCGTCGCTTTGCGCTGACATATTTCAAGAAACCGGTGCTACTTTCACACTTTCATTCCTGGGCGCTTCCGTTTGGGTTGGTAATTTACAGCTAATCTTGTCTGCATATGGAAAAAAACTGTCACGGTGTTTGTCAAGGCCTTGACACTCTGTGAGGTTTTGGGCGCGAATGTGGCGGCCGCATTCTGAAACAACAAATGCGCAACAAATGAAGCAACAAGTGCGGCAGCCACATTTTAGATGAAGGCGAAAATGCTCGAGGCCCGTTTACTTAGATTTAGGTGCACGTTAAAGTCCCCAGGTGGTCAAAATTTCTGGTATACATTTCCGCCGCTTCCCTTCAGGTGCCGGTTAGGCCGCGTTCGCGTAGGAACTTGGTCTCGAAGCTGGCGGAAGCGGCAAAATCTTGCAAAAATCCGCCCGCCTAGGCGGCAAAACAGGCAGAAAAACAGGCGGCGAGCTAAATTGGTCTCGGACCGATTTTTTCGCCATGGCGAAGCGGAAACGTGGCGGAAAGTCGTTCTGCTCAACCGGAAGCTACACTAGCATGTAAACTTCCGGTCGTAACATTGAACATGGCACCAAAAGTGTAGGCTGCAATGCTGATCGACGCGATCAAGAACCACCCCTTGCTCTATACGACAAGAGAAGTACTAAAACGTACTGTCAGCAATACTCGCGATAGTATTCAACGTCGCGCGACCGGAGGCGCGGCAACGAAGCCAACAGTCGCGTGACCCAACTTCTCGCGCTTTTGCAAAGCCAGGCGAACCCACCACCGCCGTTTCCGAGGTTTTCTTGTCTTCCGTTTATTCATTGTCCATTTCTAGAAAACAAGTAGGTAGAAGTACAAAAGCCATTTCTTCTTCCACTTCCATGACAGACAATAGTTAGGCAGATTCCTCGTTGGCGCTCCATAATTCTCCTCGCACGTGCACGGTATGTTGCAGAAGTCGCGGGGTGCTTTTCTCGTCGCGACGATAGATTGGGAGCGTAGGTCTCACGTAGGACGCGCAGGCTTCGGCGAGCCTCAACACAAAGGGCCAGCCCGGGTTTTAGCTTTGGTGTTCCCGTTGCCACTTTCGTGTCCTGGAGCCGCCGAAGATAATACGAAATGTTGAAATGTTATTACAACTTGTAAATAAAAGCTATTAAAGAAATATAATCACGCCTAGGCAGCAACCTGTGACACAGCGCTACCGCGCCCGTGTGAGGAGAATTACAGAACGCCAACGAGGAATTTACCGAAGGTCGCAGATGACACGCGAAATTGCGCAAGATGATCACTTTTGATGACGGGTGGGTCAGTGAATGAACATACCGCTCGAAATAATGCGATAATGAGCGCCACCACGCCGACAAACGTACGCAGACTAGATGGATGTGGACGAAAGCGGCAGCGGCGGCCGCGGTGGTAGCAAAACAAATGTGAACTTGGACATGCGCGGAAAAGATTTTCCGGCCGCTTTGGCCTTTCCGGTCGCTTTGGCCTCCCCACCCGCTTGCCGCTTCCCAAGTGTGAACGAAGCCATAGTCTGCAGCGCAAAACGTCTCGTTTGCGATTGCGCCCCTACGGAAGGCTGGTAGTTACTGTTGTGTTGCTGAATCCCAAACCAGCAATTACGAAAGGCTGGTAGTTGCTGTTGTGTTGTGGAATCCCAAACCAGCAATGTACACACCAAAGGGTTGATGCCAACAGTGAAATTCCACCGACTCGCAACAGAATGCACGAAACAGACAGCCGACAAGCATGGATTACATGTGCGCAGTACAGCGTAAGTAAACTCTTGCTGCAGGCGCTGACAGTTCTCGTCGGAGTTGACGCGTCCTGAGAAATTGATTATGTGCACTATGCACTGAACAAGACCGGAGTTCATTCCTGCATCACTAGTACACCAATCAGTCGAGATTCTGTGAGGTACAAGGCCGCTTCCTGTTTGCACCGGCCTAAGTGAAGCAGAAACGACTCGCACGCACTACTTAAAATGCGTACACATGCCATAACTATTCAGTGCGGTGAAATATTCTGTACAATTCTGAATCTGTTGACGCAAAGGCAAATGACGGCTGCACGCTCGCACACAGCGGAAGACACAGCGGCCCATGCACTTGCCGCAGGAAATGCAAGGCGACGAAAGCTTCGTAAAAAAATCATTACTCGTTTTTGCGCGTATTTCAGTTTTCTAGCGCAAAGACGCAGCGAACAAGCTATTGCTATGGGAGTAGGTATATATAGCCTGCATGGTCACGCGTGCATTTTCACGTGTATAGCCGTCCTTGACTTGTGAAACGCACTTCGCCCCGACGAGGACGACGCCATCTACGCTTAACGGAGATTAACAATTAATGTTGTCTTCTCCGATCGGGCGGGTCGTCTCAATGATGCGTTTTCGAAGACTGGTCCATTCAGTGGCGCGATGAGAGACAGTTGCTCCAAACGCCCACTGTACCTGTCGTACTTACTGTATTTTACTGAGCTTACATTACTTTTTACTTAATTTCTTCACAAGCACACACTAGAGCACTGCACGGGCCGATTTTTTCAGCCCGGGCCCGGCCCGGGCCCGTTGTTACGTTGGGTGGCCCGCCCGAGCCCGATCAAAACTTTTATGGCGAGACCGGGGCCCGGCCCGGGCCCGTAAATAATCTACGTTACCCGCCCGGCCCGGCCCGCCACCCCTTTACCTTAGGCCCAGCCCGAGCCCGACTCTAAACCGGCCCGAACCTGGCCCGAGACCGAAAAATAATGTTTTTCAGAGTTGAGTCGCCCGAGAATAACTCACTGCACGTTACATGCACACCACCAGAAAGCCCGAGCCCGGCCCGGGCCCGGGTCAAAAAGCACACGCCGTGCCCGAGCCCAGCCCGAGCCCGTGAAAAAACAGTTCTACCCGGCTCGGCCCGGCCCACGGGCCCGGGCTTTCGGGTAAGCCCGAGCCCGTGCAGTGCTCTAGCACACACACACGCGAGGGGGGAGGGGGGGTCCCATGTCTTTGATATACATACATAGAGGGTGCTTAAACTACCGAAATTTAGTATAGATCACGGCACGTAGAGGAAAGCAGGCGCTTCCCCCCCCCCCCCCCCGGTCGGGCCGATGAACCCCCCCGAAAAAAATTTCTGGCTACGCCCCTGACAGCGGAGCTGTTAGTCGACCCTTCGTCGTCCGTGTAGTCCGTCACGTGAAAGTAGAGGATGAGAGCCACACAGAGAGAAGGCGCGGCCCCCTCCCCACCCTCTCCACGGAGTTTTCCGGTCCGGCGGGAGCGTGCGGCCGCAGTAAAGCACGGTTACGCACCAGGCTGCGCAACTGGCTATGCAAGAAGAGTCCAGGGGCCGTATTCTGAAACGTTCGCCTAGGCGAAATTTCGCCTAGGCGAAATCAGCATGCGCGCTGATTGGCTGGTTGAGCAAATTGAATGACGTCGGGCTCAACCACCCAATCAGCTCATCCAATTTTGCTAAAACAGCCAATCGGCGCACGCCTGAAAGCGGAAAAAGAAATTTCGCCTAGGCGAACGTTTCAGAATACGGCCCCAGGTGCGCAAGTTATCGCTTTTTAAGGCTCCGAAAGATGAACACCAAAGGCTTCCTCATATTGGCAAAGCCTTTAGCGCAATTCACAAAAACAGGGACGTGACAGAGACAAAGGATAGCGCTGTCCTGTGTCTCTGTCACGTCCCTGCCTTTTTTTAATTGCGCTAAGGCTTTGCCAATATGACGAAACCGTACCAACTAGCCCAAGAATCAGCCTTGTTGAACCAAAAGCTTGTTTGGCAGCAAAATCTCCACAGGCTTGACAAGCCGCTAGACCCTGATTGAGCTGTAATTGTGAACTACACTTCGAGCCGCATTTTATCTTGACGCATTATGTCCACATGAACAATGAAACTGAAGTTACAATTCCGACGCTTGCTCCTAACGCTTGATCCACTTTTATATTAAAGGGTAAACAAGTCTCACTCGCCGTGGTTCCTTAGTGGTTACGGGGTTGGGCTGTTGAGCACGAGCTCGCGGGATCGAATCCCTCACTCGCCGTGGTTCCTTAGTGGTTACGGGGTTGGGCTGCTGAGCACGAGGTCGCGGGATCGAATCCCGGCCACGGCGACCGCATTTCGATGGGGGCGAAATGCAGAAAACACCCGTGTACTTGGATTTAGGTGCACGTTTAAGAACCCCAGGTGGTCCAAATTAATCTGGATTCGTATCCCACTACGGCGTGTCTCATAATCAGATGGTCGTTTTGGCACGTATAGCCCCATATACTATTACTAGTAAACAAGTCTCGTGATGCAGCGCGGAGAAAGTCGCACGAACACTTGAAGCTTAGTCGCGTATGAGGGTAATTATACCAAGCCGTTGGACAGTGGTCGACTGAAAAGCGAGTATATTGTGTAAATAAAAGTGCATTGGTGTGCTATATCACAACTTTGTTGCTTATTAATTGTTCATAACTCTACCAGCAAATACACACGCAAAGTGCCTCGAGCGGCCAGTCGCGTGGCAATTTTGCGTGTGTTCGCGGGCTTCTATCACCCTCGAAAAAACACATTCATGTAGCACGTATTGAGTAAAAGAAACCTGTCTCGGGAGTTTTTCATGTTGCTCTTCAATTTTCTCATTGGCACTTTTCATATCTCATTGTAATATTTGAGAAGTTGAACAATTAAGACTAATTATGTAAGTAGGTGGAATGCAAAAAAAATAATCTGGGTATCTCCAGGCGACGGCAAACATTACATTGGTTCTGTCCCGCTACGTGGCATCTGCATATATTTAAATCTTGGTGCATCATAGTTCGGACACCCTGCATATTGCAGTCGGCTATCCAGCTCAGCCGCTCTAGAAAATAGCGTTAAGCGTTCGCAAAGACTCATTTTACGCTTTAAGTAAGTAAGTAAGTATTTTATTTACAGTAAGCAATATACAAAGCTCACTGCAGGGGCAGGGGCTAAAGGCATTCAAGCCTGTCTTGCACGTTAGTATATATAAAACAGTGTCGATAATAATCCAGAGAAACTGCAACGAATACCACTGCGAAATGCGAAGTATTGCGGCTGTGTCTCTATATACCAGACGATTCCACAACCACAACACGTACAGGCAAGTGACAGTATTTGAATTTTTCCATATGCATAACGAAGCTGCAAAGAATAAAAACCAGAAGCAAAAACATTTGTCCCTCGCTAGTCGTGCATTACTTCGTGGCGGTGAACTTCAACCGCCGAAAACGCCGGACGAAGTGGTTGTCCTAACAGCGCGACGGCCCGAAAGCTGACGCGCTTTCAAGTGCGGCCGACTACAGCGCCGCCGCATCTTTCTCCCCCTCGAGGCCCTCTCCAGCGGAGGCGGTCGCGCCACTAGAAGACATTCTAGTTCACTATACCAGTACCCCGTCAACACGCTCCCCCGTCGCATGCTTTCACTCGCCGGCGATTTTATCGCTCGTGGACTTCATACGGAACCTCACGGCAAAGCACCAAGAAACAGTCTACCATAACGAAGACAACCACAGCTCCGCTGTTTTGACAGATTTCACTTCGTGGAACTGGCTTTAGTTTTTTTGAAGTAAAATTTCCTGTATGGCGCCCTGCGGCGCCGGGTTTTATTTTTGGCTCAATTGGCGGGCGATGGAACAGGATGGCGCAGGAATTCCACCCCTGCGCATGTACACAGGCAATAAATGATTGCCGTGCTAGAACGAGGACTGTTTCGATAATTTTTATAATTTCTTATATCATTTTGCCGTCTGATGTTTGATAATAGCGGTTGCGCCCTCGAAGTCAGCAGTTCGATCGGAAAAACGGCTTGCTGCAGCCTTTGCACTTGGTATAGGAAACTACTTGTCACCTAATGATGGCATGACTAGGTTTAATTAACCCTGTCATGCCATCATTTAACCCTGTCATGCCATCATCAGGTGACAAGTAGTGTAACCCTGCCGCCCTAAGGCAGGACGGGGCGATGCTTCGTTTTACTAGTTAAGACCATGCCACGGTTGCGCAAGCCTTTCCCGTGGTGGCCCATCTCCCAGAGAAGAGAAAATGCTCTCTTAACGAAGTGGCACGCAACACTTCAGCGGCACTTGGCCGTCGACCAAGCATCGGCTGATCCTGCAAGAATTAACTGGGGGTCCAATTCATTTACTTTCATCGCCCGAAGGCTTTTACAGAAAGGAGTGCTTTTAAACATAAAACAAAACATGTAAAGGAACTGTGTGGGTTACAAACTGTGCTACGCACTGCTGTTTTGAAGTTTTAGGTGTCCGGAATGGTTGCGATGACAAGGGATTCCATTCACTTTCACGCGCAAAGTGAGCCCTGTACACTAGAGGCGACAGTGTACCGCAACGCGGAAGGATTTTCTCGCCTTTATGGAAAACCAGTCGGCCCCTAAAGAGGATAAAAACCTTTGGTTCAATGTTTCAGCCGAAGCTACACCGCACGAGGGACAAAAAGTAGCTTATGCTTTATCCCGCAAAACACATTTGCCCCGCTGCAAGACACTGTAGTTAAACCATATAGTAGATAGAGAAAGAATGGCTCCGCAAATGCGCGCACACGTGTCCACTTCGTCTTGGAGTCGGTGCGCGCCAGACAGTGGAAAAGGCGACGGTCAGTCACGCGCTTCTTGCACGCAGCTTGACAGCCGGCCGGCCTCTCATGCAGGTCCGCTCATTTACCATAATCCACGAAATGCGATTGATCGGCGCACACCAAGCTGCTCAGACGCGTCCGACTGCGAGACGGTTCAGCGTGCTTTCCGTGTCCCATGCGGTTACGCTGGAAGACAGCGGCCAGGCCGAATGTCAACCGCTGGAACGATATAACGCACGAAGCTTTGCGGCCTCACAACATGACAGCCATGACAAAACCGCTCTCGGTGAATTTGCTGTAGGATCCCGCTTTCCAATAATGTTCTCAATTTCAAGCAGCACGCTAATCTAGTTCACTGTATATGCTGTCCCACTAGAGACGGAAATTTTCGGAAATATTGAAGGCAAAAAAAAAAAAGAAAAAAGCCAAATTTTTGATCCACAAACATCGGATATTGTTGGGAAGATGCCCTGACACATAATGAAAGGAACCACAGGCAACGGTTCCTGCAAGTAGATGTCACCACTCGTACGGCAAACGCCAACATTATAAATGTGTTTATATCAGCATTTTCATTCGCTCATTCACTTAGTGGCTTTTTGAATTCCCATCTGCCGACCACAAAAGGTGCTCTTGTACTCTTTCGGAGGGAGGGGCAGGCGCACTCGCAACACAGATTTTCGGGGCAGTCTGTGCGGACGATTGCTGTGCCGACGATATCAAGAAGATTCGCCATGGTGAGACCGAGGTGGACTGGCACAGCAAAGTTCTACTAAATGGTGGCAAAGGACCATATTCCATTCTGCCACTCGCTAGCGGTTGCACGCTGTAAGATTTCGAAAGAAGCATTATTCTTCAAAATCTAGCGCGTGCAATTATGTGCAACAAGGGAGCCCCCCGCCACCGGAAAACGACAGCATGAAGACCTCCAGAGAAAGTGACAGTCAAGGGCAGGAAGAAGTTACCTGTGGGGACTTTCGTTGATACATTAAGACCAATGCAAAGTTAAGCTCGATGAGGCTTTCACACAAGCGATGTTGGCAGTACGCCACGCACTGGCACGCAGTACGCCTTTGTCTCTTAACAGGAACAACCAACTAACGAAGATTTTTTTTTTTTTTCCCTACTCAGCTCGCCTTTGTGCCACACGGTAATTTAGAATGGAACTGTAGGATGACACGCTTGTTTCGACACTTAAATAGGCGTAATTATTGGACAATGCTGCACATTTTTGACAGTCTTCCAGTTCACATGTGCTTTCGAACTCGGTGAAATCAAAAGCTAATAATGTTCTAAGGGCCGGCCAGAACGTCCATATATATATAGACGAGGCAGGACGTCTGACTAGGCTTCCGAAGCCAGTTATTGCTGAGTCTCGGTGAATGAGCGCATTCTGGGACTGTTCTTCCTGCCGATTTTCATCTACAGAAGGTCAGATCATACGTCTTCCACGACAATTGATTGGTGTCGAGCTTGACGTACAGAGGAAGGTACTTACAAATATTGCCCACCACTTGACATCAAAAGTAATAAACCAAACGATTGTTAGCATAAATGCTTATACCCATAAAGTGACATTAACGCCCCTTGCAGGCGATTTACCTCAATCAGCCTTATTATTATACTATGCTTCTTTTTCCGTGCTTTTTATGCCCTGAATTTTTTTAAATATAGTTTTCAAAAATAAAAACTGTTATCGTCCGAGCCCTGGCATCTCTATTGCTTGCACCAAGGCAAACGCGCAACCAACGCTTCGCAAAGAGCCACCCGATCGCTCCCTTTTGTACGCACAGGCCAGTTCCTTTGTAAAACAGCAAAAAAATATGTTGTGAATGCGGGGCTTCGCATGGAAGACGAGGATCGGCAGGAAGCCGACACCGTTCGGCACACGACGAGCCACGCTGGCGCTCGTAAAGAAACGGAGGCCGTACGTCGACGTGGCTCACTCCTTGGCCATCTCCCACGCATCGTATATACACGCTCGTGTTCATAAAGGTATGGCTTCTCACGAAAACCATCACACTCTCTCCCCCTACATTTTGTTCGGCACTCGTAATAACGCGCCGCTTCGTCGCAGACGACGAGTGAAAGAAATGGGGCGCAAGGGAAGCCCCAGCCGATCAATGGGAGAGCACGCGCAAGAAATTCTAAGAAGAAGAAAAAAGTTTTCTCCCGCCTGAGAAGCTGCTCGCTTCGAAAACAAGTGAGAAGAAGCCCGAACGGCAAGGTCCGTAAACAACCTTCGGGGCGGGCAACCCACGTGACGAAATGACTGTGCGTGGAAGTGAAACCAAACGCGGTGTAGACGCATTCGCTGCCGAAGGCGACGGCACCGATTCTATTCCGGCCACGGTGCAAGAATTTTCTTGCACCGCGATTCCGGCTAACAGTCGACGCAAAATAAATTTGTTGTGCTTTTCAACGTGAACTTTATAGATACCGTGTTTACCATAACGTTAGCCAAGCTGTTCAAAGAGAAAAAAAAAAAAATAGATTTAGAAAACGCCAGTGCAAGATACAATTATACCGAAGGTCTTAAAATCGTATCTTGCACAGTGTTTCTTAAACGTTTTCTCTTTAAACAGTTTGGCTGATGTTAGCTGGGACACCATATATACATAACGCGCACGCTCTATGATTGCACACGGCCCAAAAGTAGCAGCCCGTCGCTCCCCAGAATTTTCTAGTAAATGGTTGTTTATTAAAATAAATAGAATAAAATAAAGGAAGGGAACTACACTGCTGACCGCACTGTAACTGTCTGAAGCAGTCTGCTGTCCAGTGGATTCTGGTGTCAAGCAGGAAGCGGAAGCCACTGGAGCCCTGGACTGAGGGTACCACCCACGCACCTGCTCATTCTGCACTCCTTCACTTCAATAAAGTTTTCAATATAAATGACACCCGAACGGAGGTCAGAAGAGGAGAGCAAAGGGACAGGGAGAAGAGACAATAAAGAAGGAAGCGGTTTACATAACTACAACAGAGTGACTATATAGGTAAAGGTTTAACAGATGCTATTCCCAAACGGGGGGTAGGCGCGGCGGAAAGTCCGAGTGACGGCACGGTATACGCGCGCGAGGACTGTATAACAGCCAGACCAGACGCCTTCTCCTGGATTCCGTTGGAACGTTTTCACGCATTTACACTACGCATGAATCGATGCGATGCAACGCAATACCGAGTCAAGGTATTCGTACGCGCACTCCCTACTCTTCCCTGCTCCCTAGTCGCACTCTTCCATGACATATATGTTCGCTCGTGCACTTCGACACACTGAAGCATTTTCCGCCATGGAAGACGCGTGCTGCGTGACGGTAAAGAACGAGCATGCGTTGGTATGACGTGGCGATAAATGATGATTGACAGCCAAGCCAGTATTGAGAGTGTGAAGTGAGGAAAAGAAAGTTTCCGACGATCCCCACATCAGCCACGCCACGAACTGATTGACAATCATGTAACTAAAAAGGGGCACACCAACGTTCTTCTCCAGCTATCAAGAAAACAACGCGCCCATATACACAGGAATTCGCAGCATGTTCAGATTTATTCGAAAAATATACATAATAAATACATATACAGAGGGGAGGTAATTCATAGCAGGCCGTTGCATTTGATGCTTCCTCTCCGCTAATACACGCGGCGCACTGCGACCTACAGAATCCCAGTGACGACACAAACAGTTTACGAGTTTCACCGCGCGCGACCAATCGAGGAAAGAGTGGCAGAGAGCGCGAAATATTAATAAGCCGCGCGCGAGTCTAACCAGAGATATTATCAAATAATGTGAATTCCGTTCGTCGAAACTGTATACTGTTATCGGTTATCTCGGATCTGACCAAGCACTCGTGTGCACATGCTCTGTGACGTCACTGAGGAAAAGGGATAAAAAGCGGCTGTCTAATAAACACGGGGCTTTTTGGGTACGTGGCTACATCGGAGTGGCGTCAGTCTTTCGCCCGCATCAACGCTACGGCAGCGGACGCGACATGGTGTCAGAAGTCACCCCTTGATGTGCTTCCCCCTAGAATACAAAGATTCCGATTGAGGCTCATGCGATATCGCTTTTCAGTCTCCTATGTCCCTGGAAAGCAGATTGGCACCGCCGACGCCCTTTCTCGTGCACCTTGCACGGAAGCGGATTTAGAGATGGGGGAGCTAGATTGCAATGAAGTATCGAGCCATGCACAAGGCTGTATCAGCGAACTGAAATTTTCAGCCCATTGGAACAAAATCAAGTTCGCGCAAGAAAAAGACCAAACCTGCCAACAGCTTCGGTTGTATTGTAGGCAGGGCTGGCCACGTCGTGCCCTTACTGGTCGGAGAGAGCAAACCTTACAATATGTGACCGCGTGCTTCTGCATGGGTCTCGTCTCGTGGTGCCTCAGAATCTAAGAAGTGAAATACTTTGTTCATTGCATGTTGGTCACCAGGGCATTGTGAAATGTCGTGCAAGGGCCCGCGAATCGGTGTGGTGGCCCGGTCTCAGCGCCGAGCTAGGAGCTCTGGTAAACAGTTGTCGAGACTGCACGAGACTGCGCGTTCAAAAAGCCGAGCCCATGATGCCGTCAGAGTCTCCCAGCTTGCCTTGGCTGAAGGTAGGAGCTGACCTTTTCCATTTGCACGGGAGATCCTACCTTGTAGTCGTAGACTATTTTTCGCGCTATCCAGAGCTTGCCCTTTTATCTTCCACGAGCTCAGCGGCGGTGATTGCGCAAATCATGAGTATATTTGCTAGGCACGGGATTCCAGAACTTGTCGTAACGGACAACGGTCCTCAATTCGCTTCTGAAGAATTTGCATTGTTTGCGACAAGTTATGACTTCCATCACGTGACGTCCAGCCCCAGGTACCCGCATTCAAATGGAGCGGCCGAACGTACAGTGCAGACAGTGAAACGGATGTTGGAAAAATCTGTTGACCCTTACCTGGCCCTCCTAGCTTATAGGGACTCCCCAGGTCCGTTGGGTACAAGCCCAGCCCAGCTATTGATGGGCAGACGGTTGCGCTCTACGCTTCCCGTGCACCCGAAAAAGCTAGTACCGTCAATGACGAGTGGTCTCAGGAGCCTCCGACACAAAGACAAGAAAGTGCGGAATAAGCAAAAACTCGACTACGACCGTCGCCATGCGGTAACGCAGCTACCGCTACTCGCCCCAGGAAACCGGGTATGGATAAAAGACAGCAAAATTCCAGCGAAAGTGTTGAGTCCAGCCATGCGGCCTCGGTCTTATCGGGTGCGGACAGACGACGGGGTTGAACTAGAGAGAAACAGACGCGCGTTGGTCCGGCACAGTGAGCGAACCGGCGCGCATGACCCATCCTATGACTTCCCTGCGACTCCAGACGCTGCAGGCCAATCCGAGGAACACCAGGCCTCGGTAGAGCCTTCTGCGCTTAATCTAACGCCGGCTGCTGCCTCATATGAGGACGAGAGACCCGGTGGTTATATGACACGTTACGGTCGAGAAATAAGGCCGCCGCAGCGATATGGCTACAGTTGAAACCTGCATACTGCAGTTCGGTGCTCATGCGATTCATACTGATTTTATTTGTATGATTCATACTGTTTGGTTGTTTTGTGATTCATTTGTTTTCTATGTGTTGTCAAAAAAAAAAAAAAAAGGAAGATGTAGTGTTATCGGTTATCTGACCAAGCACTCGTGTGCACATGCTCTGTGATGTCACTGAGGAAAAGGGATAAAAAGCGGCTGTCTAATAAACACGGGGCTTTTTGGGTACGTGGCTACATCGGAGTGGCGTCAGTCTTTCGCCCGCATCAACGCTACGGCAGCGGACGCGACAGAAACCAACAAACGCTTCGTCTCACGAGTTGGTTAGTGCTATAGGCTAGAGTTTGTGACTGTTCGTTCTGAAATGAGCCATTTGAGAACAACCTGGCCGTTTCGAGACACGCTGTTTAACCAAGCTGAAAGCAGTCTTTTCACTTGAGGGCCAGTGGAACTTTATAGTTTCATCGGAACTCGGTTTTCCTCCGTGAGAACGACCACCAAATTTTGATGATTTCCACATACTTCTATACATCAAATATTTGCAACAGGCGTAATTTATGCATGATGTGCGGCTAGGCGAGCAAATTTATTTTCAAGGAAAATTCCTGCTTCCTTTGAAGCGGTATTGGTTGTTCGTGAAAAACAATACTTTCCCACAGAACATGAGATTACACGAAGCTCGCGGCCTCTCGGTGCACTGGTCATTGATGTCCCGAACTCATGGGCTCGTTGCTCCAGAATGCGGGTCACAGGACAGGCAACCCGAAAACTCAAAAGAAATGAGCCCTTCTCACAGAAAACAATCAGTACTACAGTAAGACATTACAAGCTAAAGGTCACATGAGTTATTTTCTATTGCTGGCAGGTCACAAGAGCTAGAGAAACCGCTACGGCTTCGAAGATCTGAAATGATACTATATAGTTATCAAACTGGGTAATTTGATGGCAAGCTTGATCAAGGTAATAAAAAGGAAATAAAAATAATATTCCCCAGCCCGCAAGTACCAAGAGGACAGTGAGAGACACTGTATTATCCATACGAATATATGTCCTCCTGTAATAGAGGCTATAAAGCCATCAAACGCCAACACGACTAATAAGAGCCGAGAACTATACTATATAACTTGGACGAAATAATACACGAGCGCGCAATAGAATACAGTAATCCGACGATTTCCTACAAACAACTCGTGAGAAAAACTGGAGACCGCACCGTCGATGCCACATAATTGAGTACGTCCGTTCAATCAAATCTTGCAATGAGACATCTGGGTTGAAGCACGCAGGCCGAAGCGACTGGCGCTGCGGTTTCGGATTAAGATGTAGACGCAGATCTAAGCGGCCGCTACCGGAATGGCCTCCGGGTCTCGACCGTGCCCTAGTTGCCCTCTCCGCCACGTGCGCAGAGCGACAGGCAAAACGACAATGCGGGCGGGACGCGGCGGCGCCGCCTGTCAAGCGTCTCGGGCGACCGCGCCTTGTCTCGATGGCCGTAGCGAAGACGTGACACCCTCGACGCCATACAAGAGAGCCCGCATTGTGCCCCAAATCACTTCGAGTCGCGGCTTTCCAGAGGCAAGGAAGCAGGTATAAAAGAATCGCGCGAACGATATCCACCGAGCGCGCGCTTTGTTCGAAGGAGTAGCAGCAGACTTGGGTCACGCAAAGCGCATCTTTATCGGGGAACAAAACAATCTCATCTGCCTTTTGTGCTGCCCCAGAAGGATGCCGTAGTCAGCCGCGTCGTAGATGCGATTGCCCTGCCCTGGCAGCTTCGCAGCGACCTTGTCACTCAGCGCGTGCAGGCACGATTCTGCAAGAGGACGGCCCGATGTGGGGCCTTTCACGTGCTCGCAATATCGGTCATGGCTCTCAATGTACTGCTGCGCCGGAGCCGAAGCTACGTTTATGCGACCACGGAACGCGCGAAAGCATGGGTCCCTATTTCGGCAACCACCGAGTAAATGTTTTACGAATGCTATATGCGCCAGGATGAGCAGTGAAATCGTGCATGAGATAGATAAAGACGCGGAAGAATAACTGCCGACAAAAATATTAAAAAACAAACAGAAAAGAGCAATACATAAAAGCCCTTTATCGTCCCGTTCGCACACGAAAACGAGGAACATAACACAACCGATGTTTATTCTTTATTTGACACAATATTTATTAATGACGTCGGCGCGTAATTAACATCGATACCATTACAATTTTTCAGAACACGCACAAAGATAATTTTCGTTGATCTTGATAGCTGTTTATCTGTGTTTATGTCATCTTCTCGATCCAGTTTAGATAAACGGTACTTCAATAAAGCGAACAATAAAATATGGTGAATTTCAACTTTAAAAAACACTGATTTTTCGCGAATTTCACTAGTTTTCTTCTTTTCTCTCCAAAAACATAACCCAGCAAGCAGACGTTCATGACTTGTCTGTTTTGATTTTTTTGTGATGACTGAATAGGGTCCCGCTTTTATATTGTAATTTGTTCGATCAGCTATAAGTTGCAACAACGTAGAGGCTTCGGCTAGTCAGTGTCGGCTGTCGAGCTATAAGTTGACTTGCGGGTATTCCGTAATCTTCACCGTTTGAGCAGTGGTTATACCCTAGGTTCATGTACTTGTTCGTCATTCATGGGGGTGCACATGTGGCGTTCATGTGACATGCCCACAACCAACCAAACATTTCCAGAAAATTGAACGGGAGCTCTATTACACCGTCACGAAGCGTTTTGAAACTTTCTGCTGCTGCCGATAGAACTATAATAAAAGTTGGGACGCCTGGAGCTTCCTCCGTTCAAAGTTAAAAAAAAAAGTCCTA
Source organism: Dermacentor silvarum (assembly GCF_013339745.2). Taxonomy (NCBI): domain Eukaryota; kingdom Metazoa; phylum Arthropoda; class Arachnida; order Ixodida; family Ixodidae; genus Dermacentor; species Dermacentor silvarum. Next base: position 26,206,025 of record NC_051154.1, read on the forward strand.
TAATAATGTGTTATTTGATAAGTGATTCAGGATGTATGACTAAATCTTGACGACTGGTCGAATTTAAGCACAACAGTGAACTGATTTTTTTGGTACGTTCTATTATAGTATACTATGCTAAGCTTTCGCAGGGAGAATAGCGCTAAAAAATCGATAATATACGTGGGCCAGTGTATAGGTAAACGTCGTGCAACGGCAGAACAAAATTTTCATGACTTGCGTGATCAGAACTAGCCGTCACATCGATCGTCGCGGCGTCGACTACCGGTACAACGCTGCAGTTTTTAATGCATGACACTGGTTCTCAGAGATCTGAACGATTAGCTGCACTCGATGAACAATCAAGACTCGCAGCTACCACTTGGCGAAAGTTGTTGCTCTTTTCATTTTCACGCTTTATCGCCCCTCCAAATTCAGACACGAGAACCCTTTCCACTGTAAAGTGCACGTCGTACACGCTCTTGCGGGACACATGTACCGAAACTCAAATAGATTTTGCATACTATGCAGGTGTAAGAGTACGTGAACAAAACTGCCGGCAACGTGAGAACAGGTCTAACTCAGGCGAGACATCACTCGGAGTGGGTAAAGAGGGCACAATGAAGATGGAGGGGCTAGGAGCACACAACTTTCTCGGCGCGTGCACGGAGACGCACCAGGAGAAGGGCCATCGTTGGAGAGCAAAAGGCACCCCAACCCATGTCGAATTTCGCGTGCTGCGATCGATGCAAGAACACTCGCGTTCGGAATTGATGATCTTGCTCCGGAGGGGGACCAGCCTCGGACGGAGCAGTTTCTCCTGATAAGGTCCTGACATGCCGATCGACCGCAATCGTTACGGACCGCGTGACGCTCTCCCGAGCCGCCCCGAGAGGGACGATCGTTGTCGCGGGCCCTCGCGTTGACGCTGCGGTGCCATTCTGCGAGGCGCACACTGGCGGGGACGGAGCCAACGTGGCACGGTTATACCAGGACTGCCGCGGCAGCCGGCGTTGCTTATGGATGAAGTTGCACGCGCGCCCGCTTGCGCGACCACCACGACTCAATAATTCAGCCGCGGTGGCGCACATTACGGTCAGCCTCGGACCGCGCGACAGCAAGACGAGACGGGTTCCCGAGAGGCGCACGCGCGCATACCAGGAGCGCGAGCGGGCGCTGAATAATGGAAGGCATCCGGGATGGACGACACTCTCGAGGCGCGGCCACACGTCCTGATCTGCTGCCGGGAACTCGAGCGAGAACACCACGCGCCAGGCCCGAAGTGCCGCGGCATCCGAAGTGCACAACAGTGCATGCTCTCGCGTTCCTATACACACGTACGGCGGCTCGTAGCTGCACCAATGAGCAGGCGACAAAAAGGGCGTCTCGGCGAAGGCGGACCGCGAACGACCGTTCGTTGCGATTACTGTTCACAATGCTCCTGTTCCCCGCTGCGCTAAGCTAATACGATTGGGTCTAGTCCCTGCAGTACACATGCGTCAGCAAATAATTTTGCCTGTAATTATTGCTGCGTGTTTTCGGCCTCTTCTGCATAGGCTCAAGCACACACTGATCACGCTTGCGCATAACGCACACATCACGCAACACCGATAGTGAAAAGAGATATGGAGACGCATTGGCGGTGTCGAGGTTGACGTTCGCGCTTACGCGCACCTGTTCCATGGGAAAACAGTGACGCTGGGAGAGGAACCCATGAACCAGCGTCCGAGTGCACTTCGCCTCATCCAAGTGTCGCTTCCGCTGGCACCGATGGCGAAGACGAACCACGTAACGCAGTATAAGGTCTCAGAAACTTGCGAAATAGAATACAGTTACACAGTAAAAAGCCTTCTAGAAGGCCCTTCCGACAAAAGAGGACGTTAATGGAGGCTTTACTACTATCCGCGAATGCTCCAAGAACTTATTTTGCGAATGCGTTGTTATCAGTCCAGAGCTCATAACACATTTCGTTACGGATGGTTCATTCTCAAACGGAAGAACACACAGTAGTGCTTAGTATTCCGCCGTAGGTTACATCTGCGATGGGACATGCATGTCCGTAGACGATCTCTGTATAGACGTTTATCTAATGCGTCACATGAGCACTCGCTCAAAAGGACACTTTATATATATATATATATATATATATATATATATATATATATATATATATATATATATATGGCGCCCCTGTAAATGACTCGTGTGCTCCATAGGTGTGCATGGGTAGGTGCAAGATTAATAATAGAATGAATGTAGGGAAAATGGCCAAGTTATTTTAGTTCTTCAGCTTCTCAAGATTATTCTCGCTCACTATACATACCGATAAGGCCAGTACACAAACACGCAAGAAAGTGGACGGCGGGACAGCCGTCACCGCAGCCAGGGTTATGCGTAAGTCGTGGCTTGGGCTCCCAACGGCGCCAGCGTTTTCTCGCAGTTTCTTTCCATTTATTAGCTTATCACACGTTTAACCCTCCTTCCACGATTCTCCCGAGTCTAACGAAGAAACGGCTCATTGTCCCTATGCTTTCCTTGGCTTCACTGCGTGATTTCATAGACGACGTATGTTCATTTAGGTTAAGCCACAATGAAACACTGAGCGTCACACACAGTTGCAGTCGCCGCTGCGCACTAGACCGCACTTTCGCCAGGGCTTGCGTATATGCCAGGCGCGGCAGCCCAACGGCGGGCGCAGCGGATGAGGGAGGAGCGGTCATCCTCCATCCGGCACGACAGACGCGCCGATGATGGGCCGCACGCGCCGGCGATCGCGAAGGCTGCTCACCCTACACAATCGCCAGCGCTCACTAATGGGGCGCTTTTATGGCGTGCACGTGCCGCGTTGACCACTGTCGTCGTCAACCTCGCGTGCACTTTCAGTGAAGTGGTGCCTTTTCCGCAAAGAACCACACGGAAGAAGAAGCAAAAAGCAAATAAATAAACTAATTACGCAAAGGGGACGTGAGGCAGTTTGAAGTGTGCGTTGAGAATGCACAAATTATCGCATGCCTCGCGGCGAAAATTAGACCACCTGCGTCGTATACCACGAGTGACGCGAGTGTATAAGCAAGTATGACAGCCCGACTGTCATGCCCGGTCAGCATTTCAAGCAGCATTCCCCCACAGAAAGTCGCCGTGGCTGCATCAGTTTCTCGCCAGTAGCCGCATGCAGCATGCAGCTAGTGAAAACACGGTACGGAGACGTGGCAGGACACGGGATGGCGGGAGAATAACCAAAAAGTCGCAGTTCCGCCCGGAAGGCGAAGCATCGATTGCGATAGCTAACTTGCAGGCAACTATACGAAGGATAGTAGTTTTATCGGCCGTATAAACATGTAAACATAGGCAGACTAACTAAATTAACAAGCATGGTGTCACGTGCAACATGAACGCATCTCGCTCGATGACCGCGGAAACTCCCTGTCAAAACGCTGTAGTGAGTAAGCGCGGCAGCAGCAGCGAGCGAATTGACCTTCCCGCCGCTCGCATCAACGCGAACTAAGCCGCGAAAACACAGCGCAGGGAGGACGGACTCTGCCCTTGACGCAGATGGCTTTCTAGATACAGCCGCCCGGGCGGGAGCGCGCGGCTGTATCTAGAAAGCCAAATGTCGGTACAATACCTACACAAAAGGTTCTGCCTCGTGCGTTATGACTCGACTGGCATCTCAGCTTTCATGTACTGTTTTTTTTTTTTTTACTGCCGCACTTTGCATTTGTTGTGCGTCAAAGTAACTGAGTCGATTTTCAACAAATAGAAGCAAGCGTTACAAAACATCACAGCAGCGAGCGTTACTATAGAGAGCTCATATATATGTTTCCCATCATTTCGGCCATAAAGAGATAATGAACACCCACTAAAAGGCCCACGTATTAAAGCACAGCCTTCCTAACGGTCTCTGAAGAAATTAAAACTTAAAAAGGAAATAGTTTTCATAGCCGGATACAAGACAGTAATCAGGCTGTGAAAAGCATGTCTTTTTGTTTTTACTTCTGCAAAAATTTCGAGTTGATTACGTTGTACCTATTCCTCAAGAACACGAAAGCCTAAGCGCAATTAAAACTTGTTTTATTTTCTTTTTAAACGTCGAAAACTGAGATAGCCGAGAGGCACATCCGATGCATGGAATAAGCACCGTCGCATACTACGCCCCAGTTTCAACTCAAAGTTTCAATTTTATGCAGTTGAAGTGGCAGGCAACGACAAAGAAAAACACGAACGTGCTTTCCCTGAGTCCCAACGATCATCGTCATAAAATTATGTGCGAGAGTAAATCCAGGAGTGTGGCGTATATTGCCTGCACGACAGGCTGCAAATAAAACGGTTAACTAAAGCTGCTGCTTTCTTGTTTTTCCTAAGAAATAAATCTCATGTTATTTCTTTTTGCAAAGAGCGCACACTGGGGAGTTTTAGAGATAGGTGACCCAAAGTTAGGGGACGCACTATCGGCCAGCCGTACAGAAGAACGAAAAGAGTACGAAAGGATGCGAAAAGAGCGTACCAAAGAGTTCGGGCTTTTGGTACGCAAAGCCGCTTGAGCACGCTATTTCTAAATAAAGCTCCCTATTGGCGTATGGCAGCATAGTCAAAATTAGTACAGCCTGGTTACCGACAGAGCCGTTAGATTCGACGGTCAAAAGAAACGAAAAAATCGATAGTGTAGGTATTTGCCGAGAGTGAACGATTCTACTATCTTTGCGATAAAGGAGAAAGAGGTTAGAGGTGAGGCAACTGTATACGGCACTCATGATTGACAACGCAAACAGGAATAGACGATGAGGAAAGGAGATAGGACTAGCGCTTATCTCCTTTGGCCTGTTGCTCTTTACGCCAATTCCCTGCCCTGCAACTGTACCGAGAGAATAATAAAAAAAAAAAAAACGCCGACAACGCGTTTCATTGACAATTAAGCGCCATCAAATACCGCGAATCGTAACAATCGGGCGGCACACCGTCCGCGCACTCCACGAGAAGTGCCCCATTGTTCGCGGACAAAACAAAATCGCTCTCTGCCGATAGCAGCACTGCTGGCTTATCAGGCGCCCAACCACAACATAGGAAACAGCACGGTCAGCGCTAGCGACGTGGAAAGTCGCGGGAACAGCCAGCACGTGATGCGCATGTAGAGCTACAAGCTGACTGAGCTGGATCGGTATTATCGATGCCCGCGCACTTGGAAGACTGCAGCACCAGGAGCGGTTCTGCCCTCGCCCAACGCCAAGGCTGGCACCAAGGGAAGCTGCTTTCTCGCTGCACTCATGGAGTGTCCCGTGGGCGTTGCGCGCAATTTGCGAGGCGGAAAGGCAAATCCGAATGGAGGGACGCGTCCTCTGTGTTCGCTGCTCTCGCGGCCTACAATCCGAGAGCGGAGGCTCGCTTTTCGGCCGTGTTTCGATCGAGGCCAAAACACAAAAATGACACTGCTCCTAAAGCCTCGCATCAAGGTCGGTCCGAGAGAAGCCGCCTGGCAGATTAATAAGCGCCGGCTCGGTTTCTTCCAGAACGCACTCAAACAAAACAACCAGTGCGATTTGAAATGTCGCTTTTTACGACACACGCGCACAGCTTTCCCATCGGAAGTCACGCCCTTAATTTAAAAGTTAGGAAGTTGATTGATTAATCTTCTGTAATTAGCCGTGTAATTAGTACACAAACGTGATCCTCGAACGAATATTCACGAGGGATCACTTTCTGAGGTACAATCACAATTTCGCGTGACTCGATCGGCACCCGACGTGTCGACGTGAACGACTGAAAGCGTTCCTCACTGCAGCCACCCGTAGACGACGCCGGGTCAGGCGCCGAGTGAAGAGAAATCTCGCATAAGTGATTGTATCTCCGAAAATGATCGTTCGAGAATATAGCCACAGGGTAAGACTACCGCCTCTTCGACCTCCGCTGAAATGCGAAGGATATCAAACTGATTCCGTAGAAGGCAAGCTGACATGCCCCAACGTGCCTGCACAGAGCGCGACGAACACCAAGAGGGATTTAGAAACAGCGTACCTTAGAAATAGCCTACCCAAGCGACTTGGCGTACCCAAAAATTGCGTCAGCAGCACTGCAAACGCGCAGAACCAAAACTCCGCTTGTGTTCTGGTTCCGCGTTCTTGCTGCACGTTCAGCCAACAGTGTCAGTGTCACCAAACTCTGGGTCCCCCATTTCTAAGAACTCCCTAATGACGCATAAATGCAATACACTTGAAAATACGGCGCGCGTTATGGAAACCAGACAACAGAACTGCCACAGTGTGACAATCAGGACTATACTCGTACAACGGCCACATGCCGAAATCCCCACCTTCCCAATGGAAGGTACAGCATCTCGTGAAAGCACGTTGTAATTGTCCGATACATAATTTCACTCCAGGGACAGCTCGCCCGAATCATTAAGCACGCGCGTAAATGGGTTTATAAATAATCAGCAGGCAAGTGACAGTAAGTTATGGTGTAGAAAGCAGCAAAATGATGCGAAGTAACAACAAGATTCCCGTCTTGTCGTTACTTCACATTACAAGTCATTTTACACCACAAACTATCAACAAACTATAGCCCAGCAACAAGTAATCATATACGACAAGTCGCCGCACAGAAAGCTGTCGAGTGGCAAAGCACACTTGCGCGAAACTTTCTTACGTCTTCGGACACCTTAAGGTCAGTTGCGTGCAGCTTTTCTAACCATGTTTGAGTTCACCTTTACGCGAAAAATGCTTCCTACAAGACTCCAAGGCTGTCAAACAAGCTCCTGGACAGTATTCGCATTAATTGTGCTCACGTTCACCCCGAGAGAATTACTCGCCATGCATTGCGAAAAAGGGGGAAAAAAAAACTGATTTGGAAAACTTACAGGAGCCGTATTTTCGGACGATTTATTTAATTTGTTCAATTATATTCGCCTTCCGTCATTGACCCGGGTACCTCACCGCTCCGCCGTTATCGGCCACTCGGCGCTATATGCGCGACAAGAAATGAAGGTCAGAAAATACCGCGCCTATAACTTAACCTATCGCAAAAGACTGAAATAGGCTGGTGAGGTCAGGCGCTTGGCGACGGAGCTCGTGGCAACAACCACGCCGCGTATTATGACGCGGTGTGTGCGCCGTCGATAATGGCGGCGCGGAGTATACGGGCCAAAGACGAAGAGCGAAATGAACGGAAATGAAATGAAAGGTGAGAAGATACGGCCATGTGGTACGGCTCGGATGCTCCACTCCACTCACAAAACAGACAACTTCAGGAAATAAAGTCACGACTGACAGAGCAAGCAAACTTTATCACAGGCGGCATACCGAGACAGGGCATCAACATAAAAAGCAAACGGCAGAGAATATCGGTGCGTCATTCTCGTACACTTAAAGCATGCAGGGCCGGTATTTTGTAGCGATGCCTTTAATGTAATAATGCCTTTTCGCGTTTATCGCGCTTTGTCAGTGGTCAGAGCGACGGTCCGCTCACGATATCAACGTTGATAACGCGAGCGGACCGTCGCTCCGACCACTGACAAAGCGCGATAAGCGCGAAAAGGCATTATGACATTAAAGGCATCGCTACAAAATACCGGCCCTGGGGCGGGATAACGTAACGATTCTGTTCCAATGATATTTCCTTTCGCATTTCGTTAGCGGTCCAAGCGATGCTCCACCCACGTTATCACCGGAACCGGCCGGTCGTGAACGGTGGACGATAAGAGAGGAATAGAATCGAACGAAAGGAATCCTTACTTTATATACCGGCCTTGTACACAAACAGGCAAGCCCCACTGACGGCTAAGCTATGGAGAGAGAGAGAGAGAGAGAGAGGTGGGGGGGAGAGAAACACGCCACAAAAAAAAAAAAAAAAATAGTTAACCGAGATCGTGCATGAGTGCTATGGCAACACGTGAGCCCGCGCTACGCCACAACTTCGCCACGACGAGCCCCGGCAGTACGGAGCGCGCCAGTAGCCGCCGATGGCAGACTCGCTCTGTTGACAACAGCCACGCGCGCGCCCCGATAGGTGATCGAAGCGCGCGGGTGGAACAGACTGGCCGGCAGTTTCCGCGTCTTCTACGCAGCGCACAAGGCCCTGAACCTTGCCCTGGCTGATTGGGCGTGCGCGCCGAGAACAATTAAGAGAGGGGCGGTGGAAACTCGGGGAGGCCGCAATCGCCCGCACAACGCCCAGAACCCGGATCAATTCGAGACGGAACTACGCACAGGGAGCATTCTACACACGTGGCTAACCTCAATGTGATGTACGCGCAACACCAACTGAACGCGACTGTACATACACTCTCCGACAGGGGCGCATCCACGGGAGGGGGGTGCTCATCACAAGAAATATAAAACCAGGGCGCCTGTGCATACGCCAGTGCTCTCCATGGCGGCAGACCTAGAGGTAACAAGATTCTGCGACTTACGGAAAAGCAATACAAGGTCAAAGGTTGTGTTAGTATTGGGGTTCAGCGGGAGCGAAACAGGTTGACAGCGTCAAAGTGCAGCATTGTTTCAATCAGATAACAATAACATTAGCGCGCTCGAATTGAACGCAGGCAACACAGAAAAGGCGCCGTGTTTGAGGTGCATCTGCATTCAAATCAGACACAATGTGCCATCGGTGTCTGAAACACTAGACATCTTGCACAATTCACAGCTGCAGTTTACGAAGAGTAATTATGTGCGACAGTCTGAAGGCGCAAGACGTTTGGTAGTTTGGTGAGCAACGAAATTAAATTTCAATTACAAACTGCGCGGGTCAGCCACGGTGTACCATTAGAAAAGCGGTTGACTACTGAAAGCCCGAAAGTTAAAAAAAAATAAATAACAACAACAATATGAATAATAAAAAATCGAAACTTGCGCACGCAGGAAACATGCACGGCGGAGGTCGCGGACACGCGAGTATATATCCATTCGTACATTTTCTTTCTTCTTTTTTTCCCCTGTATATTGCTTCAAAGACTCCTCCCTATTATATAATGTGCGAGAACTCATGCTGCCGCTATGGGCTACAAAACAAGCGCGCACTGGCCACGTTGAACTAAAATAAAGCTTTCATTCGCTGCAGCATCCGACAATACTATGTTTCTTCGGGGCCTAAGAGGCCGCGCTTAATGTCGGCGTGAAAACTGCGTAAAATCAGCTAATCATTACGTTCACGGCGTTGGAGGTACAATAAAGCAGACATGTAATGACTAACACGTGTTTCTAAAGTATCACAGTAAATGCATTACAGAAGTTCAGATAGACTGCAACACTATGCGAAAGACTCGGTCTCTAATGACGCGATTGAGCGGCTGTACCTTAATGAATATGGAAGTCGACCAGGTCGGTGAAAAGACCTAACTAAGCAAGTAAAAAAGTTCACACACAAAGCAGGTCATGGTGGCGTTTCGGGAAGCGAATCTCAATGTATTCGTTATTTTACTCGTTTCCAATGGTCAGTGATTCTAACGCGATCGAATCATCAAGCGAAAAACGCAGCAGTATTGATCGCCGCAAGATCCACCAAGGTCAATTTTGTCGCGGACAAAACACTGGGGTCTTATCAGGCACACTACAAATTCCACTCGGTGAAACGGGGAAAACCTTTTCCACAATGATTAGCACTATTTTAGTGAACACGACATATCGAACACTCAATACAAAACACCGAAAAAGAACGAGAAAAAAAAACTATGTATGCACGTCAATTTGTTCTCTAAATGGAACTGCCGTAGTAGGCAAGTCAGTACAAGATGGGAAACATTTGCCACGACGACACGCTGAAAATATGACACCGGCATAAGACTCCACACCCATTGCCCCCGCTATTTATCCTTCGACAGAAATGTTTTAAAACCTACGTCAACATAACAAGCAAACTGTCGTAAATCACGATACTCCCAGTCCACAACAACCATCGATAACAAGGTCATAAGGCACGAAGAGTTAAGGTGTCTCGGACAACCTTCTTCCACGTCTGCCGGAAAGTGGGGCGGAAAAGGGGCTCAAGGGCCGCCAGGCCACGGCGCTTTGCAAATCACGCAACTGTATTTGCGCAGCCGAATCGCAGCGCACCATGTTACTGGTTCACAACACTCGGAGCATAGCGCTGTCTCGGGCGTAGTCTAAAACAGAACTATAGAGACCCGTTTTAGTGTAGTATGTACAACGAACGCAGCCGCATGCTGCCACGTACGTCGACTAAGAAGAGCAGAGATGGCAGGTCTTCGTCATAAAACGGAGGATATCAAGTTCAAGTGCACTTTGAAAGAAGCTTCAAGATGCTTTGTTTCTCCATAAGAGCAGCGTCCTGCGCGGAAAATGACTCGCTGTATATGCGTGAGCCCAAGTTTTCATAAGACGCGCATTACGTCCACCGAGATCCGACGACGGGCTAGGCGTACGTAGTCTCCACGGTCACTGCAGCTGCCAAGAAGAGCGTGTACAGGGCAAGCAAGGAAGCCCCATGAATGCGACTCGACTGGTACCGGCAGAACAGCGTGGCGTACAGCGACAGCAACAGCGAAGCAACAAGGCCTCCATAGAGGGTTGACACGAGCGGCGTGAGCTCCAGCGGAAGCCGGGCGCCGAAGCCCACTGGCGCCAGTTTGACCGTGTACGGAAGACCGACGCCCATGAGCAGGTTGAGAAGCGGCCCGCCAAAGCACGCAGCCATGGCCATGCTCGGATATCCCTGACGCGCCACGGCAACGTTGGTCACAAAGTCTCCGAGACTATTGCCCCACGCGAGCACAGTAAGTCCTAAGATGGCGTCACTGATGCCCGCTACCAGGCCCAAGGTGCGCAAGAGGTCCAGCAGTTCGTTGGCCACGCCGTAGATCCACAGCACGGACAGAATAAAACCCGCGTAGCCGAAAGCAAAATGGTAGCGCGGTGCGCTCTCGAAGCTAGAGCTGAACCACACAAGCAGCGCAGCGATGCCGCCAATGAGGAGGGCCAGCGCCCAGCAAGGAAGTTTGCCGGCGATGTAGTCGTCGGCGCGGCCGAGAACGACTACCACGAAGAAAGGCGCAGTCACGCAATGTAAGGCGTTAAGCGGACGACACCAGTTGTTCTTGGCGTTCTCGTAGTCCACAACAGGCACTGTCAGCACGAGAACGAACCGCACAGGAAACGTGACGACGTCGTATATCTTTCCAGCGTTACCGCGTTCGGCCCACTCCTCAGGGTCCCAAGGCACCAGCTGGGACAGGAACTCGGCCCAAGGTCCCGGGTCCTGGACGACCACGGAGGGGGTCCGGGTAGTGCCCAGGAGCGGCGTCTTCTCGCTCACCACGATGGGCTCGAGTGGCGGTTGCGAGCATTGGGATATACGGCGCTCCATCGATGCCTCGTGCGAGGCCTGCATGAAGGCCGCGATGGCGTGCTCGTGGTGCCGGTGGAGGCTGCCAGTGGAACTTCGCCGCCGCCGTGCCACGCCGGTGCTGCTGTTGCTCGCCACGCTACTGACTGAAGACCTCCGTTCCTGTACCCAGTCGGGCGTCGCCGGCGGTACGAGGAGGTGACTATGGACCGGAGGCTCTGCGGGCACATCCACCACCACCTTGACGGGGCTGTCCGGAAGTGCGGGAAGTTCCTCTGGGTGCGCCTGCTTCCAGAAGTGGCCGACAAGCACGACCACAATGTAGACGCAGTACAGGCCAAGGTAGCCGACGGCATGACCCAGCGTCACGCCACCGGCGTGGAAGAGATAGAAGGTCCAAAAGGATGCGGCCAAGTAGAAGACTGTGTCGCGCAGAAACGAGTCCGGTTCCAGCTCGAAGCGGCACAGCAAGAATACGGTGCCAGCCACCACGGCGGTGACGAACGTGCCGGCGCCGAGCAACTCCCCGATGACGAGCGCGGGTCGCGACTGCTCGATGCCGGCGAGCGAGGAGATTATGTCGGGCGCGCCGTTGCCGAAGGCGAGCAGCGTGACGCCGGCCACACTCTCCGAGAGGCGTAGTGTGCGCGACATGACCACGAGCGCTGGGCACAGGAAGTCGTCAGCAGTCATGCCCAGCACGAGGAAAAGCAGAGCGATCCCGAGCACCTCGGCGCCGATCGGAAGGTAGGGCGCTAGTGGACCGCAGTAGGCGAACGTGGTGTACTCGAGCCACGACTCGTCCACATGACAGTCGGCAGTGTCCCGAACGAAAGCGCACTGCAGCGCCGTGGTGTTGAGATCGTGGACCCTCTCGCAGGCGACCATGGCTTCGGCTCGCCGTGTGCTATGGCGCGTTCGAGCAGAGGGCGTCTGCCGCCGCAGCCGTCGGCGCGAGCCTGCTTTATCGGAGGGACCGCTGCGGCCGATTACCCGGGAGACCGGCCGTCAGCTCGCGTGAACGAAGGAAAACGCGCGCGCGCACTGGTTCCGCCACAGCTGGCCGCCGGGCGCGCACGCCGCCTGGAGAATCGAGGGGGCGAAGCGGAATCCCGCCACGGCTGAAACCTCTGGCAGCACGGTTCTTGTTGCGCTGCCACGAGACAGGCGACCCCTTCCTGAGGCCACGGCCCAATGCTGCTACGAGACCTCGAAGCAGCCCTCCAGAAGATACGGTGATATCGCACAACACCGGGAACAACAGTTGAGAAGGAAGCGCTAGATAACTGCACACTCGAAGAGATACTGCTGCCAGCGGACGTATACACACACACATAGACACACACAATACACACACAATACACACACACGCCAAATGGACGCCACTAAACGAGTACGATAACTGGGGTATATACAGGACCAATGCGTAAACATGCGGAAGGAAACTTTTGTAGGCTGACATCAGAAAGGGCGGAAATTAGTAATGTATAGTTACTCTATAAACTAAAGGTGCTGACTCAGCCACACAGATAGAATAACGCAGATATAGGGAAAGTATGCATGAAGCATGGACCAAGCAGAAAGCTGAAAATGCGGATGACTTCTTTTAACGATGTATCACGGGTACATAGTATAGCACTTCTAAACGCTAAACACTCATGCGGCACTGAGAACCTCGAATGATTAAGGATATACACCCATACGAATGCCTGAAAAGCAGAATTTGTACACAGATACTCTGCTTTTCACGACTCGCGTGATAAAAATTTAAAAAAAATTAAAAGCTAAAGAAAGGAAAATAGTACATGTGCCTCGCGTTCGCGATGGATGGACGGACGAGAGCGCCGGCAGCAGGCAAATAACAAATACGAAAGAAGGATCCACAGACGCCCTTTCCTGACCACCATCAATATTTCATACGGAGTTGTACAAGCCTGTCCTCGTTTTCTGCTCTATCATATCAACCAATGAACTAGCACCAATAGGCCCAATTTTCTGTTGTTAACCTACGCAGCTGTAAAACCTTAGTTAAAGGACATTTGTCCCAACGAGCGTGAGAAAGTACTATATGACTTGGCAGCATGTACGGTCTCGATTTGTATCGCCAGCGCTGCGAACCTTTGGGGAGTGAGGACAAAGGTCCTGCCAACTTTCTACTAACTCTTGATGCAGTGGGAGCACTTGCAGCGCAGTCGGACATTGTCTCACACTGAATCCCGTATATACGTTTACGACCAAGGCTGTGTGATTCCGACTTGAACAAATGTTTCACGACAGCGTGAAAGTTACGTGAAGAGAAACGAAAAAAAAAAAAAAAAACCCTATAGGGTGGCACGAGACGACACTCAGGCAGCAGAGTACCGGATACGCCTCCGTCCAGGCCTCCCCCGCATCGCACCTACCATGTAAAGCGATCGCACATGTGCAACACAGACTGGCAAAAAAAAAAAAAAAAAATAAAAATCTAGCTGTTCCAACGGAAGTAAGCCCAGCTTACTGTGATGCGCGTCAGAAAGAGCAGCAAAATATGGAACATAAACGAAGCGCTCAGTCAACACCCAACAAAACGCCGTGAAATAGAGTAGCATTTACACAGGATGTAACATGTTGTGCACACCGCAGCGCCTACTAGCTACGCAGAACTGGTATTCTTGATCGATCGTTTCCGTAAGAGCTATAGCACGCTATACAAAATGAACGGTGGTGGGCACGATAGACATGTGGGTATTAAAAAAAAAAAAGTCACTTCGCCATCACGCGGTTAAAAAATAAAAACGCGATGCGCGGCTGGACAAAGGTCTACCTTTGTTGCATTGGTTCTCGTTCTTGTTACACGACATGCAGTGCCTGGATTACACCGACATATGTCTCCGAATTGAAAAAAAAAAAAAAAAATCATCGATATTCAAGCAGAGTCGCGCAAAAGTTATTTCTCCCATGAGGGCAGCGTTCCAATGGTGCCCGACATCACAGTCCGGCCCACTGAACAATAAAACACGTCCAGGCATACGACGAATGAGCGTTTAGTTGCTTTCATGCTTGTTTTATCACTTCTTGTCGCGACGCCTCAAACAGAGAAGAGAGACAGACAGAGAGATGAAGGCAGCACAGCCCGCCTGCCTAAGCGAAGGAAAGAATGTACGGCACGGCTGCGGCTAAGCTTAAACGAAAGATGCGGTCCGAGGAGCCGCATATACCGCCAGTTCCTGCATACCACTGCCTGAATGGCCTTCGTTGTATTCCAAGGTTGAGGAGCTTATTTCCGCTCGGGAGAGATGCGAAAAAAAAAAAAATGACAGTCCCCAAAAGCGCAATAGCACGAGAAGAATGAAGACGACGCATTAAATGGAGGACTTCCATTGGGAACGGAAGTTCGCGCCAGCTAGCTGTGACTGCTAAAAAGGATGCTCCTCGCCATCAAAAAGCCATTCGACGACAATGAATTCGTCTGACTTAAAGCGCACGCACGCACGCACACAAAGTTAGACACCCTCTGTCACACACAAAAGCAACGTCCTATAGTTGTTGCCTCCCACGCAGTAGCACCCGAGTTAACACACTCACTCTGTACAGAACACACACACGCACCATAAGAAAAATTTCCAATCAATTTGGGCGCAGAGTTTTTGAGCGAAAGTTGATATTTCGCCGAGAAAGCTCATATAGCGGCGACAAAGCGCGCGCTAGAACTAAACAACAACCGATCCCGTAATATGAGACTTCTCAAGGTCCAGAAACGCAGTGACAGGTTTGTCTGTGCGTGGCATGTATTCTATACAGGAGACTCGCATCAAGTGCGCTGCAGGAATATTACCGCCGACGTGTGTCGACAAGACTCGGTGACACAACAGCTAATGAACAAAGTTGCTTGAAGGCACGTCTGTGTTGCGGGAGAGCGTACTTTACCGAGCTGCGCTGCTCGAAAGTCATGCGGTTAAACAGAATGCCATGGTAACTTCGCCACACCGCATATTAAAAAACGACAGCACGGGTAACTTGCTTTCTCGCTCCTAATCAATGTCACTTGCCCACTACAGTAGAAAACAATGAAGTAAGAGGTAAAAAACGTAATGAATTATTAAAAAAAAAACAGAAGGAAACCAATATCTCGAGAAGCGCCGCTACCATTTCTGTATACGCTTTTTGCCGCCGTGGGTCCTTATCACCTTTCTTTGTTATCTAGAAGTATACCCTTTGCGCAACAGGTCCCATAAGAACGCAATCTTTTTTCTCTCTCTCCTGAGGCAGGGTGATTATTATTAGTATTAATACGAAGCATTCTTGGTCTCATACCAAGCACTTTGCGCAAGGTAGGCTCCTGTCTTGCACCCTCTTCGGGCTCCTAAAAAACTAGATCCTTTTCGACGGTGGAATCGCACCTCGGTCTCCTAGAACAGCCCGATGCTCTAACCATTATGCCCTAACAGTTTTTTTTTTCTTTATTGCCTTGTTGTCGTTTGCATCAACACAAGATACAGCACACAAATATTCGGCCATTTATACAGGTTAATAAAAGGACTAAAATACGTTCAAAAGAACCAAATCGACTACATAACTGACCCACCCAGATGCTTCGCCGGAAGAGCGCGCGGTAAAGTTCTCTCGCATTTGCGCATTTTCGATAAAGCTCATTCGAACGGATCGCACATCTGTATCTGCGTGCCGTGCCTGCATCAGTGTTTTCCACAAATTGTGAGCATTCTGTGATACGCTTGAGAGGGGAGGCCTGCGCCTGAATTCACGTCGAAACCCTCGTGAGCCCAGTACACAATCATAACTAGGGCACTCCACCCGCATTTTCAAAAGGCAGGAAACGAATTCCATAGGAATCAATGGGCATGGGTCGGCTGGATAAGCGCATAATCACTCACCAATATATGCTTGCAGGCTATGTACTCACTCGCATTCATAGTCTCACACTTTGCGGTGCACCCACTCGTATACTCGCGTCCACCCAAACCCACTGGCAATCACTCCTGTTCATACTCACACACTGTCACGGTGCACTCGCTCACTAACGCTCTATCTCACGCCTGTGAACCGAGTGGGTGTGGAGCGAGAGTCGGCGTACTCGTGAGTATGCCCACCTGTATCAATGGGTGACTCTGTAAGATGTTCCAGTGGAATATCGGGTCTCAATGTCTATAAATACTCCTTAGGCTCCAGTCGCACGCATACTTAGCTCTTTTTGATATACGGCCACGTCGCATAGCACGCGGGAAAGCCCGTCAGCGCGAAAGCGTGCCAGTTTCTTTCATTCTTTGTGGCAACCAGCGCTTTTACAAGCTGTGTTAGACTGAACCACCTTCGGGAGCGGTCCACATTTACCAGTCTTTTTCATGTAGGGCTACATAGACGCTGCGCGACATTGTGCAACCTTCGCGATCGGCCCAGGTCGTAACGGAACGGCTGTAACGTTTGTCTGTCGGAGGACAAAAAAGTTGTCGCCATGCCATCGACGTCGTCTTGCTACAGACGTCACACACACGCTCGCGTCACACACACAGTAGCTCGGCTTACATAAACAAGTTAAATTAAAATTCTGTCAATTTACGAGCCAAAACCACGACATGATTATGAGGCACGCCGTAGTGGGGGACTCCGGATTAATTTGAACCACGTGTGTTAACGTGCACCCAATGTACGGTACACGGGCGTTACTGCATTTCAGCCTCCACAGAAATGCGGCCGCCGCGGTAGGGATTTGATCCCTCGGCTTAGGGCTTAGCAGCGACAGCCAAAGCCACCACGGCTGGTTTACACAAACACGTTAATTGGTCCATCTCGTAACGCTTTGCCGAACCCAACGATGTCGGAAAGCCAGCTACGAGCAAAATGCTTCGCATAGCATCAATTCCCATAGCGCGTGGGGTTTGCATTGTTTCCCCCATATTAGCTGGTGGCTGATATTACATTCAACGCCATATACGTAAATTTGGTCCAGGGAACAACTCATAACAGCTAGAAATATTAACATAAAAAGAAAAACGATGCGATGTACATGCAGTCACTGGCGTTTATACCTATAAGTAAAGGAATATTTGCGAAGAGAGAAGAAACAGCAAAAGAAATGTTAGAACGGTATACTCTGGGCAGTTGGCGAATGATCTGCCCAGAACTCTCGCGTCCGTTAGAGCTGCCGTTTGCTAGTGCCACAAAGGGACAGTTGCGGAATACGCAGTCCCGCGCCATACGGATCGTATATATATATATATATATATATATATATATATATATATATATATATATATACTGAAGACTCCGTGCACGGTGCACACAACCACTTGGCGGAACAGCGCGAGGACGCGCTGGGACACTCGGCTGTTTCGCGGGTCGGCGTTGACACGAAAGACGCGCTCCGCAGGAGGCCACGCGAGCATTCCACGGAGAAGAGTCACCCAGCACGCCACCGAGTTCCTGGGCGCCTGGGATTTTTTATTCTCTCAAGAGCGGCCAAAGAAGGCCTCGCTAGCCCTGGAACGAGCGGGCCTCGGCCTCGTCGACGCCGTTCCGCGCGGCGACAAAAATACCAAAGAGCAGCGGGAGGAGGACGCGATGCGACGAAAAAACGGGGCCTTTGCCACGTGGCTTATTTCAGGACGCGACGACGAGTCGTCGGCGCACGCTGCGCCAGGGAAGAACGCGCCGTTTCGTCAAGGGTCGCGCGAGCAATCGGCGTCGACGCACGAGACGAGGACCGCGAGGTCGCCCGCCGCCGGCTCGTGCGCCCCGACGGAGATCGCTGCGCGGCGAATCGAAAAGGAAAGATAAAAAGCGATGCTGATGGCGCACACAAGCTGAGTTGGTGGCAAAGCAAAGGTTGGCGCGTTGGCACAACTTGAAAAAATGCTCGAGAACTCGCCACGAAGACTGTTCATCGTTACTCAAAACTTATGTTTGTACCAAGACACCGTGTAATGGAAGCGATGCTGCGGAATTAAAACTGGTTTTCTGCGAGACAAGATGCGAGAAAATCGATTGCCGACCTGTCACTGTCAGTTTCTTAAGTACAGTCGTCATCAATATGAAAGGGAACATTTTTTTTTTTTTTTTTTTACGAACAAGGATAATTCAGGATGCATACGTTCCAATCTCGGAACTTGATATATTACAACAACCTTCCCTGCTGAACCTTTAGTATCATTACGGGCGTTTAAAAAAATTAGATATTGATGACTATATGTGCATCCCAAACAACTTTCTGGCGCGTGTGGACAGAGTTGAATCGGAGTATAAATAGCGAACGGTTCCCATGCATGCACCCCTCGCTCCCAGTCAATGGTTGCTACGCCGACAAGAAGACATTTAAATACAAGGGTTCCGCATGAATGGGGGGGTGGGGGGGGGGGGGGGGTACTCCAATCAAAATGTGCGCACCTTTTACCCGCGGCACCATAATGCGACATATTTACCTTGAATGGTGGTCCGATTTCGAGGGCGCCGAGAAATTTACGTATGCACTAGGCGTTAAAGAGGCGTAAGCACGAGCAAAGACAGCCAATCACCCAGCGATCGAGACATACCAGATGACATGGCCGGGCCCAAGGTCTTGCACGACGCGGACACCGAACCTCCAACCCATTTCCATTACGAGCTTTGGTCGAGCAGCGGGCGTCGTCCCTGGGCTTGACCAGCGCATGAACACAAGCACCTGCCGCCTGATGAGCAGGCGCGAAGCGGCCGCACGCACACCACGCAGAAAAACGCCCAACTAAGAGCCCCCCCTCGTCGTCTCCAGCATTATCCGTGCCCATCCATCAAAGAACGGGTAATGCTCCACACAACGGCTCATTCACGCGTGCAAGGAAAATGCGGTCGCCCCTTCCCCGCACACACTCACGCACACCCTCCGAAAGTATACCCGCTGCCAAGGGCAGTGCGGCCTGCGCTGCCAGCGCATTGTCGCAACCAGGACGGCGGCCAGCCGTTTAGAGGCACAGTCCAGTGAAGAGCAGTCACCGACCGCTGCACATACCACATTTTTACGAAATATTGCAGAAGAGCGAATCACCCGAGGTGAGCAGAATAACCTGCCTGCTCCTTTGCACTTTCTCTGCAGTCGAAGTTTCGCGACATCATCTCTGAGCACTCACACACTACGTACAAGGACTGAATTACCCGCGTCAACCTGCGGGTTCGGCTCTCACCGACGGCAAGTTGTCCATTCTTCCACTTTCAATGGCACCTTCACTGGTTAAGAATATTAAGCTTACAGCTAAATTTATTAGTCAATAAAAAGCATTTACCGCGCCTACGCGCTTCTTGCCTTCATCAGAATCATATCAACACCCTCGGATTCTTCTCGCTCACCGCGTCTCGCTTGCGACAGCTTGCGCTAACACATGCACTCTACTGCGCTTGCACAAAATTACGGCAGTACCACAGTCGGTGGTATTTCTCTATCTCTCACGAAAACCGCAACGAGAGGGGAGAGAGAGAGAGAGTCCGAGCAGAAAACCACACGTTTGTGGTGTTCCCGTATCGTTGCTGAAATGCCGAAAAAGTTTTGTCGTGCACTTTTGTCGTTTGCACATTTTGTCGTGCACAAAAAACAACTGTCAGCCCTTCCACTGAGGTGGAGATGGAAGACCAGCGAAGCTGTACTACGGTGGGAATTATGTATTTCCAATTATGGCTATTAAGATGTGATTGTCTAATTGGTTATTTGAATTATTAAAGAATGAGAAATATATAAGATCCGGTGGTTTTCATGGTTTTCATTTATTTAGCGACCCCAGGGACCATGGCCTTATGGTCGCTACGGTACACCGCCATATGGTGTACGGCAAAGTTGGCACGTTCTGCATAAACACGTCACCAACGCCGCGCGCGTTCGATGCGAACGCGGGCAAAACGCCGTCGCCGTCGACAACAGTTCTGCGCGTTGTTTGTGTGACCGCACATAACCGCTGTCAAAACGCTGGCTTGAGCAAGCAAGCGCGCGAGCAGCAGCGAGCGAAGGTTCATGCGGTCTATCGCTTCAACGGAAAGTGAGCGGCGAAAGCACAGCGCATACAAAGGTAGGAGCCGTGTTGCAGAACGCTTTCACGATACGGTGCGCACGACCGCCCGGCGCCGCGCAAAGTACAAGTTGCTAGCAGAGCAGAAGCCGCAACCCCTCCCTCCCACGCTGCCTTCCCGCTGTCCTCCTTTGGCGTGGGAGATTGAGTCGCCAGTTCCCCTTGCACCCGGTCGCAAGATAAGCATTTGGTACCGCAGCTAAACGTCGCCTCCCCTCCCGTCCCCCCACGGCCTTTCGCGCGACGGAAGAAGTGGCGTTTGCTCTCCGCTGTGCAATTCGCTCCCCGTGAAAGCGCGCGTCCCTCGCGCGCTTTCACTCGCACATAGAGCATACGGCCAATAAGTTTTTTTCTCCATCCGGACGCGACCATCGAAGAATCAGCCCTTAACAGCCTCGCTGTAATAATTCTAATGGGGACAAGTGGGGCCATAATTTGTAAGTGTTCCATTCCTACGGTTCTTTTGTTATCGTTTACGCTGAATGGGCAATCCCAGCGATAACAGGGACACGGCTACGTGCGAGTCAATGACAAATGGAGAAAAGGATGTAAAATGTAAAGTATCATTGCAAAATACGGCCCCCGATCCTCGAACATGTCACATAATTCAAGAGGGTCTAATAAGAAAACCCGTAGCCAATGCTCTACTTCAATCGTCGCTGACGTTGCTCAGCTCCCGTTTGCTGGAGTGCTTTGAGGCCGCTTCAACCT
This sequence comes from Dermacentor silvarum, assembly GCF_013339745.2. Lineage (NCBI taxonomy): Eukaryota > Metazoa > Arthropoda > Arachnida > Ixodida > Ixodidae > Dermacentor > Dermacentor silvarum. The sequence goes on from NC_051154.1 coordinate 26,227,024, forward strand.
TAACGGTGCAACTCTGAAGACGCGGATGGTTAGCGAAGGAAAGCAAATTACCTAGACGTGCACCGGCGTTGTCTTTAAAAGATAGCTCTTACCGCGTGAGCAATTTACCAGCCTCGCACCGTTAAAAAAAAAAAAAAAACGATACGATGAATACGAGAAGGTAGGTGGGTACACGCGCCAAACAAAAAAGCGCAGTTTCCCTTGGTCTATTCCGCTCTTGGTGCCTTCTGGCACCGTTCAACCCTAGCCACGCCACATTTCCATGCGGCATTACCCTATGGTGCATTACCCTACGGTAAGTCTGCGGACGATTACCGTGTTATTCGTACGGATGTGACGGAAACACGACACGGCTATAGGACATCACGGTGAGAACATCAGCCGCGTTGCGCGCGCCCAGATGAGTGTGCGCACTCGTGCAGCTCGCTCACCTCGTTCTCCGTGTCGTAGTCGGGCAGGATCACCTCCTTGGACAGCGCTGCAACAAAACGGAGCCACTGGTGAGACACACCGCGGGGCAGAGGCCGCGAAGCTCGCTCGCTATGCGCGCCGCACACAGGAGCACCTCGCGCACACCAGCGGCAGAAGCCACTACCTGCAGGCACCTCCACAGTCGTGACAGGGGAGGGGGGGGGGCACAAAAATGGCGGAACGACGTCAAGAGAAACCGGGGCTTCCTCTACCAGGCCCTGCATCGGCTGTGCTTCCGCCCAGACGCATCCGCTCCTCGCGCAAAACGCGTAGCGGTAGCGAAGAGGACGCACTTTATTTTATTTATTTGATTTTTCCCCCCTCTCGTGCGGGGCACCAAAAGACTGCACACAGCTACAACGTGCGGTATATGAGCTGGCTCTGAACAGCACACGCAAGCCGGCAGTCACATAGCCTTCACTGAAGTAAAATTAACCGGAAAACGGTATAGTTCATTAAATTCTGGGGCTTTACGTGCCAAAACCGCGATATGATTATGAGGCACGCCGTAGTGGGGGACTCCGGATTAATTTTGACCACCTGGGGCTCTAACGTACACCCAATGCACGGTACACGGGCGTTCTTGCATTTTGCCCCCATAGAAAAGCAGCCGCCGCGGCCTGGATTTGATCCCGCGACCTCGGGCTTAAGCAGCGCAACACCAAAGCCACTACGCCACCACGGCGGGTGGAAAACAGTATAGTTGACGCGGAAAGTTAATCTTCTTGAACTACTATATTGACGCGACAAAAAAAAAAAAAAAATCAAAGAGAGACAACAGAATGCGACAGTCTGAGAGGCTTACACCTACGGCAGGAACCAATTGAAAACATGCATGCACGCGAAAAAGCACTGTCCCTACGTCTATATAGATAGATTTGGCAATCAGAAATACATAAAAAAGCACTAAAATCTACTTGCATCGAGTATACTAATAAACGTGGTGTGAAACAACGCAATGAAACGAAGAGCAGCTGCGTCTTGAAACAAACAAGCACTTCCACTCATGGCGTCTGGCATAGCCTCTTGTCAGAAGTGAACCAGCCAGACACGTTAGGTTCACAGAAAACGCTGCCGCGAAGCCTCGCACACACGCCAATTTGCGTGAGATAATGGTATGCAGAAATGAAAAAAAAAAAAAGAATACGTACGAGGAACGACGTCAGACCTCCACGTCACATGTCAGACAAGATATACCTAAGGTATGTATTATTTTAGAATAAGAAGTTTTTGTACTGCTATATTTATTACCGAATGAACTAACTAATGAATGAATTGTCCACATTCATTCATTTGGTGAATAATTGTTGGGAAATGACCTCGATGTGCTGAATGCGCTCGGTGTGCACGGGGAGCGCCAACGGCCCGGACAAACAACCATTTGTAAGTAAAGCTAAACTCTCGCTTCCCAAGCAGTTGCCTCAAAGTGCGACGCCAAATGGAGCACTACCACGACATCTCGCACGTCATTACTTCTGGAATAAGTTTGTGCTGTAGAATAAAGTAACCTAGAGAACTGAACCGTTAACGGCTGAGAAGAATAGACAGCACAAGCGCTTACGAAAAAAAAAAAATGCATTGAACAAACTATGTAAAGAGCAAGCCTAGGTCTGCAGAGGTTTGGTGTGTGTATCGGGTCTAGAGATCGCGAGTTTTCTGTGCGATATTTAGTTGAGTAAATTTAATTCGGTTCCAATAAAATAACCTGAACGACGTGCACAGACGCATATTCCGAAGCATAGATGATTACCTTGTTTTCATCGATAAAATACACATGGAAGATGCCTTCTCGACATTTTAAGAGTTTTTAGGGAAGGGGGTTCGGGCCTTTCTTTTACTTTTGAGCTCCCTAAAAATAACCGCCTGCAATTTTAGGACTTGGAATTAACGCTCTCGACTGGCCACACGCGTTGCATGTTCTGCCCCAGATTACTCAAACCCACTCTTGAATTACGGATCAGCACATTCAAAAACAGTAAAAAAATGGGATAGCATTGTCTTGTGTCCGGTCTGCTCTTACAAAATCTTGTTAGGATCTTCTTCCCAGAAGCTTTATCCTTGAATTAGGCTCCTGGTTTTCCGTGGCATATATCCTGAGCGCTGAATGCTTCTGAAGCAAATGCCAAAAGTTGGGTTTGTGTCACAACGAAAGGATCAAACTAGAAAAAGAACCATCGCCGTCATCCCATACGTTCAGGCGCGTAGCCAGGGGGGGGGCTGATGGGGCTTCAGCCCCCCCCGAAATTTTTTCGTGCTGTCATGCACCGCCGACCAAAACAACCACCGGCGCCGGAAATTATTGTGGATTTTGTCTACAATGTCTTTTTGACACTCGAAAGGACATTTCGGCGCGAAAATTGCGAACTCGGGCTGGATTTCGTGCAAACGCCCATACAACTAGAGTCACATAACGTAAGGAGCCTCAGCCGAGCACAAAGTTTCAAGGGATTTTCGATAGCGAGCGGGCGCGTCGCGGCATCTCGCAGCGGCACCGGAATCTACGGAGCGCATGGATTTCAATTCCGAAACTTCATGAGTATAAAGTTCTGATACATTTTTGACGCGAAAGTGCACTGACATTTCCAAAGGCGTGCTTCTGATTTTTAATTCTGGAACTTTCTGGGTTTAATGTTTTTATAAACTTGGGCCAACATGCACGCACTCGAACGCGCGTGTCTAAGCCGTTCCAGAAATGGAAGCACGTGCTCGCAATCTTCCACGCAGAGGAAAATATTAAATATCACCGCGACTGTCAGCTGGCATCTGATAATTTTCTCCAAACATTTTCAGAAAGCGCGTCCAATGTGATCGATAAGCTGGACCAGGGCGGGCAAAGTAAAATAAGAGAAAACAGAAGAAACTCAACGGCCTATTTAATTTGAGACAGTTCTTTTTTGCGGGCGGCAAGGTCTTGCTCTCCGTGGCGATAGGGACACTGGTCCTATGGATTTAAGTAAAGCCCCCGCTGAAATTACTGGTATTTCCAGAACGCTTCTTCGCATGCAAGCTGATTGTGGAGATACACATCTGAAGAACCATTTGTAAGGTTGCCCCAGTAATGCCTCGTATTTAAACCAGATGTACCAATCCAAATTATAGAAATTTGTGGTGAAATTACCAAAGAAAGCCTAGATGCAAAAGTGAACGCTGCAGGCTGCTTCTCCGTACTTGCTGACGAAACGACGGATATTGCTGGAATCGAACAGCTTACTGTTTGTGCAAGGTACGTAAACAAGGATGTCAACGATATCGAATGAAGAAAGGAAGGAAAATAAGAGGTGAAAGGCAAAGAGGTTAATCAGGTTAAGTGTCCGATTGGCTACTTTGCACAGGGGGATGGGGTAAGGGCAGAAAATATTAGAAAACAAAAGAAGATTAAAAAGAAAACTAAAAGAAACGTATCAGTCCGCACATTCTATAGTTTGTCACTAAGTCCTGTTTCTTTTAAAAAGCGTAATAGCGCTTTTAAAGCAGTTCGTTCCGACGTCGGCTGGGACCAGGGACCAAGAATTGTGGCTTCCGTAAGAGGACGGCTGTCTACCTTGTCGAGCGTGGTGCTGAGGAAACGATATCGAAGTGTTTTTAGGTTTCAGCACAGGAATAGATGCCCTCTCTCATGGAGACTGCAGGGTATATGTACATGTGTACAAACTAGAGCACTGCACGGGCTCGGGCTTACCCGAAAGCCCGGGCCGGGCCGGGTAGAGCAGTTTTTTCACGGGCTCGGGCCGGGTAAGGGCCGGGCTCGGGCCGGGCTCGGGAACGGCGTGTGCTTTTTGACCCGGGCCCGGGCCGGGCTTTCTCGTGGTGTGCATGTAACGTGCAGCGAGTTATTCTCGGGCGTCTGAACTCTGACAAACATGTATTTTTCGGTATCGGGCCGGGTTCGGGCCTGAGGTAAAGGGGTGGCGGGCCGGGCCAGGCGGGTAACGTAGATTATTTCCGGGCCCGGGCCGGGCCCGGGTCTCGCCATGAAAGTTTTGTTCGGGCTCGGGCGGGCAGCCCAACGTAAAAACGGGCCCGGGCCGGGTCCGGGCTGAAAAAATCGGCCCGTGCAGTGCTCTAGTACAAACTGCTGCATATTCTAGTCGCCCTTCCAGTGCCACTGCCAGCGCAGAGAGATTTTCAAACATGAGATTACTAAAAAAACAACTTGCGCTTTACAATGAGGAACGCATGGTTATGCTGGCGCTTCTATACGCCGACAGAGACGTCGCCATCAACGTGTCGGAAGTTACTGAACGCTTCACTAAACCTCCCCGCCGAGTAAAGTTTATCGTTTAGATAGCGAAGCCGCAAAAATCAATGCCTGTAAAAATATGTGTTCCTTCACGTTCCTATATAAGCTCGTAATTATGAAAACGTATGACTGTTCATTAGCTTTTAAAACCACAGAAATTTTCACCGTTTGTTGTAACAGTTAGCATGATAATCAAAATTATCCTGGGAATACAAAAACTACGGGGACATCAATAACCAATTTTGACAAACCTTGCTCATTGAAAGCCCGGCACACGCGGCGTTTCCCCAAAACGCACTCGGATGTTGGGTAAATCAACTTGCCACATCATCTGTGGCTTTCGTTTGCCTTTTCTTTCCTTTTTAGCTACATGGATTTACTTCTTTTTTTAAACGAAGCAATAGCCTTGTTTGACTTGGGGTGCAGAATAATTGTTGCCGCTGTGCAGGCAGTTAAAATACGCATTTTCATATTGATTTCTGCATTCTTTTTCTCTTATTCTAGCCACATGGTGCTGTCGCGATCGCAGCATGGCCCAAATGCATATCACAATTTCTGAGATCATAGTTTTGTTCTTGTCTGGATCAGAATCAGAATCAGAGTTTGATTATTAAAGGTTGGGATCGTCTGTCTTTATACTCGTATGCGTGAAGTTTACTGTCTGTGACTGCGCAACATGTTTATTTGTCTTGTTTGACGCATTATATACAATACGTTTCCTTAGATACGTAGATTTATTGCAGACTTATACGTACATTTAAATATCTTGTTGCGAGGTTTTGTGTATACAAGCAGTGAACTTGGTTTCACGCGACACTTTCTTGCCATTTGTATATTCCATTCTATCTTCGCATTTCTAATGTATATTTTGCGGAACTTCTGCTTTTTATATGTACTCGTTGTTGCAACTATAATTTCGGTGCAATTACAATATACGTGGGGTAACATCTGCTGCTGCGCAATCCGTTGCAACGAAGGACAGCGTCATTGAGGTTTTTCCCTGACCGTTGCATATGTACAAAAATGTAAACGAGGTTGTTAAATGACAAAGATTCATCAAAATATTTGTCAACTTGTTCATTTTATGGCCTTTACGTTTTTCATACCAGCTGCATGCACTGCTTTGCTGGTTTCGAACTGATATAGTTCTAAAGTTCACGTGATATTTTCTTTGCTTATTAGATAGACCAGAAAAAAAAAAAAAAAAAAAAACGCGGAAGCACTGATATCAGCTATTACTGCCACAATTTTTGGGACATACGAAGCTATTCTTTTACGAAACAAACACATAATTTACTTGTCTTGACTGTGCGTAGCGTTAAATAACTCGTTTTCAGCGCCTAATATACAATGGCATTGGCAATGGCAATGCAGTTATTATTGATGTATTTGATGCCTCGACAACTTTTATAAGGAGGAGGCCGCGTTGCAACTTGAGCCCCCCCCCGAAAAAAATTTCTGGCTACGCCACTGCATACGTTGACAAATGTCCCATGGTTTATTTAAATAATGTAGGTTCTCGTTTCGGCGTATAAGTGGTCTACAGTGCACCCAACAAACTTGGTTAACAAACTTGGTGCACAGTGCAAGTCCTGTACTTGTTTGGCTTTGTTCAACAAGACAAATGTTTTGTATAGACACAAGGATCCTTTTGCAAGCGAAATAATGGAAACGGTTTTCAATCAGAAAGCTGGTGAAGCTTGCATTAAGTGTGCCTCCCGGGGTGATACATTTTCTAGAAGCGTGATGACCCCTGCCTTGAGTGACCTGGTTTTCAGTTGCATCATTTTGGCGCCTGCTCCGTCATGTTGTGTTTCTCTTTGATTTCGGTCTCTTTCTTAATTTTCGCCCGTGAAACGTGGCTTTCGCTCAGCTGTGGCGACTGCGCAGTTGGTACCGCTTGCTTCTAAATACTTGTTTGTTCGAATAAACATTACGTGCGAATAGGCGCTTGTGGTGTCTATTCTGAGTGCTTGTCTTTTCGCGCTACCTTCATTTTACCATCAATGTCAACCTTGCTGGAGTACTGAACAAGATGTGGTTCTTTCAGACTTCGTGCACTTTAACACAAAGACTGAACACGCCGAGCAAAATATGCACCCCGGAAATCAAGGATTTGTTCGTTAGACAGTGGCAGTTTTTCCCTGAACACAGAAAATATGCCTGTTTCCTGAGGTAACTACTATTTCAGAATCGCATAGTATATAGCACAATCGAAAGCTGGGCGGGTTGGCAGAGAATCATGACGTGAAGGCCCAGAAGACACGGGAAGAAGAGAACAAATGACTGCGCACTCCCAACTCAACTAACTTTATTGAAAAAAGCGGAACGTATATGCAAGGTGACATCAACAACCGAACTTTGCAGGAAGAAAGTTTGGAAGAAAGAACCAGAAACAGGGGGAATTAATGTAGACTAATCCAGACAGCCCATATGGCCTCCTCGACTTTAAAGAGATACGGACACAAAAGTTGGCGGTGGTTTTTTGCGTTGGAACAAAAGTTGAACTGTCGAAAATGACGAATACAACAAGCTGCTTTGAAAACAAGAACGCGAAACATTTTTTTATTTTTTTGCGATTTTCTGTTGCGCCTTGCCTCCAAGCGTCCGCCGGCAGCCGCTGAAATTTTGACGTCATAACACCCACGCGTGGCCAAGGTCGGCCACAGCCATCGCAGTCTTTCGGGGGTGTCGGTCCCTTGCAGCGTTTATCCCTGTCGGCGATCTTCGCACATGGTCCGTCTGAAACATCCCCGTCGGCGCTCCACGCAGGTGGTGTGCCTTACATGTGTCTACCCGCGTTCGTCGCGGCGGAAGGAAATGCCCAGACATTGCTGTGCCCAAGACTGTTATAACAACGTCATCGGTCGTGACACGCGGTCGCACACGTTTCCTAGAGATGAGAAGGTGCGTAAACTTTGGAGACGTGCCTGTCAGCCATCACGGCCAGCCTGGAGACCTCTAAAAAATGACTATTTGCGCGGACCACTTCGTCGACGATGATTATGTGACCAGCCCGGTTGGGCTGAAACACTTCGGCAACGCCTAAAGCCTAACGCTGTGCCCTCGGTCTTCTCACGAAAACGCAAGGCAGAAAGTATCAGCCGCGCATTTGAAAAGCGGAGGCGACAAGAGGTCGGTACTGTTGTCGCTCACTTGCAGCCTTCTTGTGCAGTTGCTCACGCCGACGGCATAAACTACTATTCAATCATCCACGCAGTGTTGAAGTACCCCGCAGCTGCCTCGCCTGCGTGCACTCTTGAAAAACAAGTGTAGAGTGGAAATGACAAATAATTCTTGCACAACTGTCTGGCGCAGAGCGAAATCGCGCGACGGTTCGCGAAAACCTGACCGTGGCACGTCCACGGCCGCATGCTCTTCTTCGTCGCTTGACGCGGAAGGCTCGTAACCGTAAGCGGTTATATTTCTTGCCAAGTTGGAATGGTCCTCGTCTTCAGACGTGTACTTATCGCTGGTAGAGGCACCAGAACTCGAATCCATACTCGCAATGGCGGCGTCGGCGTGCTTCGAATGACCGCGGCCGGACGGCTGGCTATCCGACGAGGGTGTCGTGACGTCACGCCTTCCAACTTGCGCTGGTCGGGCGGCGTGGCGCGCGCTCACGAAAACGCCAAAAATAAAGCCATCGGATGAAAATTCAGCTAAGTGACCACTTCTTTTCGGTGTAATCGCACACTGATTCAGTTTCAGCATTTTCGTAAAATTTTCTGATTTTGTGTCCGTATCCCTTTAAGATTTCTCAAGATTCATCTACGACGTAGCGTCACCGCGCACCCTCTGTCAATGCAAGGAGTCGTTATGAAAATATGAACCAAACAGCCGCATGAACAGCAAAACGAAGAGTTACAAGATCACGCAAGCGAAAATCCAACGACAAGTGAAAGGCACGAGAGAGACATATCTAGAGCGCACGTCGCCCGTTGAAAGAAGCTAAGAGGTGGCGATATTGCGGCCACACAGGAATGTTCCCGCCAATAGATTGACCATGAAACACTTCACTGAAATCTTCCGGAGCAACCCGCTGGCCGGGAAGTGCCTGCGACGCGTTCACACATGTGGATGCACCGCACAAACCGACATGACTGTACACTGGTAGGGAGGACAGTGTTCATCGACGATCGTGTCCAGAAAAGACGGGTACGCAATGTATCCTATACTCGTCCGCGTGCAAAAGAAATTGACTACAATAAGTCGTATGGTCCCCATCTTAAATCCGACTACACTCTGCGGCAAAACGCGCTCCGTTCGAACCGCGGAAGCTTTCACAGGAAAGGGGCTAACACATCGTAGGAACTTTAGCGCACGACCCATTCAGTCAACAACACTCTGCATCCAAGACACCCTAAATGCCAAGGCCAATGCGCACGGGCCCTGGTGCATCACCCAGCAGTTGTGTTGTGCACTAGTGGAGCGCGGGACCAAATTACTCCAGTGAACGAGTTGCTAGAAAACAAGGGTAGAATGTATCCGCCGTAAACAGTATACGTTAAAAGTGAGTGCAGTCACGGCCTAAGCCAATCACGAATCGGGGAAATCCTAATAATCGGCATCACATCCCTCGGCCGTGAGAAGATTTCGGAGGTGAAGACTCCACCACTGCCTCCATGCACATTGTTACGTGGAAAGGCGGGCGCGACCGGAAAGTTTGACCCCACGCTGATAGGGAGGAGGGCACGCATACATAGAGCGAGACGTCCAAAGGTGCGCCTCAAGAGTGCCTGTAAAGCGAAGCCGGACAAGCAGAGAGGGACCGACCTGTGGCCGCCGAGCGTCGTGGCGTTGCTGCGGTCAGAAGGTGGCAATGTGTGGCCAGGTGCGCGCGCGCGAGCAGCGCTGCTGCACAAGGCGGGGGAGAGGAGAGCCCTCGAGAGCCGCCACTCCAATCTGGCAAATGCGCCGGACAGAGTGGCGCCACGGCCAGACGGCGCCGACCGCGGATCGATGGGACTCACCTGGCCACGCACGCCACTGCCGCACACACGTGTACGCCACAGTCGCCGGCTGGCCGGCACATGGGCCAGAGACCAGCCAGGACTGCCCGTTCGAGCGGTTCGGAACTGTTCGGCGTCAGCAAAGTTCTCGACGCGTTAAATGGCCGTCTGCTATGTTCTCTGGGCAGAGATATATATGCGAATAATTTCAATGGCACCTTTACTGCTCCCCATTCGAATGCTCCTGCTCCGAATTTACTCTCAGGACGCTCGCCGGGGGACGACAGCGCCAGACGCCAGGAAAGTAGACAGTCGGCAGTGCTTCCACGATCACCCCTCGCAGGCTCTGCACCGACGTTCCTCGACCACCCTGAACGGAAGGTGCACCGTTTTCTGCACTCAGCCGCGCCTAACGCTAACACACGTCCCTAGTGCAAGTGACGTTCAAAAGTACTGGAACTCTTAAGCGAATGATAACATCCAAGTTCACTGCATTTCCTAGTTCGCCGTCGACGTAAATGAGCGAATGCACGACAACCAAATGGAAAAAGCATGACCCAGCTGCGTTTATACTGTTTTCATGGCTCTCACGGTAGCGAAAGGTCATCGCTGAAGACACCGACTAAACACAATGAAGGAAGAAAGAAAGAAAAGTGACAACGACGAAGAGTAGAACACTGGAAGTTATCATGAACCACAATTCACGCAGATATTCATTTCAATGATTTAGCTTCTCCTCTCAAGTGGTAACATCACCGCCTCTATAGACATAGTACACACACATGACCAGCAAAAAGCAGGAAAAGGTGTCTTGCAGAATAGATTGCGGCCTACATTCTGCGTATAACGACATGTCGGTTGAAGGTAACATTTATTTGACATAGCTGCATGCACACAATCAGCGAAGGCAGAGTGTACGTTCACGCACTTAGTTCACCAAGCAGGGCGACTCTATCGACACATGTTCCAGCACAATTCCAGGTAGCAAGTCATATTGTAACATTTCGTTGAAGCGAGATATGTAAGAAGCGATCAGCTGGGCGAACAGTAGGTTAAAACGTACTAAGGCATCAGATACCGCAAGAATCTGCATGGCCTCCAAAATGGCACTTGAGACTCCCAAGGTTGAACGTCGGCCGCAAAAAGAGGGTTCCACTCATACACAGTCCAAAAGGCGCTTCGGCTCACAGTCGAAGCAAAAAAGGTGTGCAGAAACCATCGACGATGATTTCAATGCAAGCTGTATTAGAAAAGAAGCTGGCCATATGGTCCTTTTTTTATGAATTTACCAGACCCGACGACATACGAACCCTCGACTAATTAATGTAAGCTGAAAGCTATGTGCATTTATTAAAGGAATGAAGGAGTACATTTTTAAGGATGTTTAGCTATAGCGTTTGTTTCATTGCGCAATTCCGTAGAGAAGAGAGTCGTTAATTAACCAGCACGCCTGATTAAAGTTTGCACCTTTTTTAGCTTATCTTACAATAATCGTCAACTACCTTGCACGCGTCTCCCGCTGCGGGCCCGGTATACTACCAGGGCACGCACGGCATGCGCGTTCTCAACGTGACAAAGCATTCTTGACAGGAAAGTGGCGAGAGCAGGCGCTTTCAAGAAAGAAATGCAAGCAAGGCAGACGACGATTATTGTTCGGGGGCAAGATACGCCCCAAAGCGCGTAAGCTTTTTGTAGAATGTATAAGCCGATTCGTCACAAAGAAAGGATCAAACTATAGGAAAAGAAACATCGCCGTCATCCCATACATCGTGGTTGTGGTTATCTATTCAGTGTCGCATGGTTTAAAAAATGTAGGCTCTCGTTTCGGCATACAAGTGGTCCTCAGTGCACAAAAAAAAAGAGAAGAAAAAGTCGCCTTCAACGCCGGCGTTGAAGGCGACTGCCATCGTCTCCCACAGACGCGACAAAGGAAGAGGGCGGCGGTAGAAGAGCAGCAGCCTACCAAAGCCCCCGCTCCACCACAGCATGCAACTTCAGATGCCCAACAACTCTCGCCCGAAAGCCCGAGCGCCTCAAAGAGCTAGAATAGTCTTCGTTCGGCGACGAATACGTTCCGCAACTAGCGCGTGCTTCCCGCGCAACTCGGTTGCGCGAGAGCCCGCGCCCTTTGCATCAGCGCCTTTGTGCCGGCGGCGAGAATCCGACCACGCGAGCCAGATAAAAGACATTCGCCTTGCGAGACGCGGTTATAAGCTTTCGAACGTTCAGCGCGACCGTAGCGGTGAGCACGCCGGGAATGCTCCGTCGCTGCTGCCGCGGCCCCGTCACGCGAACGAAACTACAAGCACACTGAGCACACAGTGGCGGTGACGTGGCGGCTGAAAGGGCGCGCAACACCGCGTCGATCGAAGGGGCCGGTGGCGTAAGCCCGTGGCTGCCATTTAAACTCATCGGGCGGCGACAGTGCCCCCAAACAAACAAGTGGGCAGCCACGTTCGATCGGCCTCGCAAGTGGCGGCGGCCGTCGCCAGAGCCGGTGAGGCGCCGTGCGACGGCGAAGAGGCAGCGAGTACGCCGGTGGCGTCAACCTCAGGCCGGCGGAAGCTATACGTGCGTATATATACTCTGACTGCGAACTGGAATGATTGTCGTTGCGGCGTGGACAGTTGGCACGTTGTCGGACGTAGGCCCGATGTGTCGTCGGAGTTGTTCGCATTGTCGGACTTCTTGTGGAACGAGGAAAGACGAGTCAACGAGATGGCAAAAATCACACCCACAAGAAAGGCTGCCTAGGTCCGATCGTCTCCTGGAAACACCAAGAGGACGCCATAGCCAAGATACCTTAGAAGGGTAAACTCTTATGCGAAGAGATCGGAATCACGGAAGGGAACGAAACACCAAACGCGGGCTGCAACCATAAGTGCAGGAGCGCACAACTCCTGCTATAGAAGTTCTCACAGATTACACACACGAAGGCAACGGAGATCGGTTTTCGGACTGGCAGCCGCGTGTGGCAGGCAGTTCAACCAGCGCACAGTCCCGTGGCGAACATGGTGCCGGTCATTGACCTTTTCCTGAAAACGTGCGCACTGCATGCTCAGTAAGTGGGGCCACATTGTTCGCCTGTCTGCACCCCGTGGAGCCAGCAGGAGAAACATTTTAATAATCAAATTTCCCGTGCTTACGCAAGAAGCGACGCAGCAGATCAATGTGTGCGACTAATCAGTGAACCATGTAGAGACACGGCGAAAAATATCCGTTGATTTTGGAACAGAACCAGCCAACTACGGAACTTTGGAAGATCTTCGTACGATTCAACACGATTACACAGACCAAGCCCACAGATCAATGTAAAAATGATAACAAGAGACGCTGGCTGGAGGTATCCTGAATTTATGGACTTGGCAGGCGGCGCTGGCAACAATGACCCGGCCAAAATTCAGCTTCGGCTGCCCGAATCTATCGACCTGCGTTCGTCACAATTAATTCCGTCCGACGCAGTTCTAGTGGCATGCCCGGATGCTTTACCCCTAAACTGCAATGGTTAACAGCTTCCGTTGTGGCATTCGCGAGGCTACTAATAGCGTTTTGGCCACTTGTAAGCGTCGCGTCGTACTATAGTGCAAGATAGCAGAAGCCAATTGACATGGAAACCAATTGCCAGAAAAAAAGTCACTTCAGAGCTCATTGAGTAGTGCGCAGTGCTGATATCAATGAAACCCGGTGCTTTCCAACAGAACCCCGGCACCAAACCAGCTACGAAGGCGGTGTTATATATCTATAACCTCCTCCAGCGACTCGACTTCATGATTCCCCACCTGGTCTTTTAACGATTTTAAATAAATTCGTTTCAATCTTGTTTATTTTCAAGGTGAAAGAAAATATGGCCCCCAGGGATCACGATCTGAAGTGTTGTCCACTCGGAGATGAAAGTCGCAAAGGTACAAAAAAAAAAAAAAAAAAACGCAAGCACGCTAAACGTGTACGGCTGAGGAGCTCACGCTGACGCAGTCATTCCGTGGTGTTTAGAGGGCAGACTTTAGTCAGGCGCGCACCTATAGTGACCAAAGATGGTCTACCGGAACGAACCAACAACGCACGCCAAGTGTCCGACAGAAGCAACGGAAATGGGCGCGACGCGACGAACAAGGACCAGCCACTATCCACTCGGGAACACGGCCTCAAAAGTTGAGTGTGCCCCACACTATGGCAGCGCCTACGAAGACCGCGGCGAATGGGCATCGGGAGCTTTGGCGCCGCGGAGGGCGCGGCTGAAACGACAGAGGTCGTGGCTCGCCTTCCGGACCACGAGTCCATATATCGATTCCCAAGACGGGTAAGTGGCAGCGAAACGACGTGGCATCTGCGCGATGCGAGCACGCGAGGGCAACCAACAAGAACTGGATCGAGTTGGTGAGCCCCCTGCTCGCTCTCCAGGGAGAGGCGCGTCGTCGGCGCCGATCCGATTACCACGCTGGCCACACGAAAGCCCGCGCAACGGTCACGTTTCGGACGCAGCCGAGCGAGAAGGCGACGACCACACCAGCCACGAGTGACAGGGGAGCCTTCATGCAGGGCTTTGGGAACGCCACTACGCGGCATCTGCGCGGGTAGAACTTCATCCAAGCAAGATAGAAATGTTACGTCAGAAACAGAGAGACAGGGCGAGAAAGAACTCGATGCGTGTGTTCGTATGCGATTTCGAACGCATAAACATAAAAACATGTATTGCGATCGATAAAAGAACAGCCTAAGACATCCTGTCGAAGACGACTCGGCGTGTGAAGCGGTGTGGTGTAACTATGCGTACGATGGTATATTTAAGCGTGCACAATGTGGCACATGGCGCGGTCACGTTCCATGAATGGGTTCTACAGGCGGTGACAACATAAGAACGGTGCGGCAAATACCCCGCTCTACAAATCAAAGAGGGTTTGTATAGATGCACCAGCCAATTACTTTCGCTCATTACTGTAACGTCAATGCGAAGGAAAACTTTTCCCGATATCAGCGTCTCTGGGGGACTATACGTTTTGGGGCGCGGGGACACAGAGGGCCGGTGCAGTGCTGCTATCTGGGCGGAGCTGGTACTGAATTCTTAGCTTTATCGAATGTACTGCGTCCAATGGAACCTGATTTCATAAAACCAGACAAATTAAGGGGATGGTAATGCTGCCCCTGTCCATACAGAAACAACGAAGCACAGGAATGTAAAGTATTAAAAGCAGTGGACGACAATATTTTCAGAGGAGTTTCCCGTTAGAACTTTACAATGATAGAGATATTACTGCAAAATAAGAGTTCGACCAGAAGTCGCACACAAGCTTACTCAGAAAACGCTAGATAGAAGAGAACAGCGCTCGTCCTTGTCCTCCGAAATAATATTGACCACAGCAACGCGCTCAGTGCACGAGTTCCGTCCCATCGCAGTGCGGCTGCCAAACCAGCGACCTTGCACTCAGCATCACCGTCATAACCACCGCATCAGGACCGGTAATTTTCATAAATTTGGTTAGCTATGCATGACTGACGGTTATCTGCATGTATTTAAGGACGTACTGCAAGGAGAATTAACGCAGAACGTCCCAAGATCCATGGCTTCGAGAGTCTTTACACTACTGTCAACTTCAGTAGCATAGTTTTTTTTTTTTTTTCTGTTCTGCTACTAACACTCACAAAATACGAATTTAAATGTTACTTTTGGGCGCATAGCCTTTACTGGCCAATCGACAAAGTCCTGTCGGGGACATCTCAAAGAGAAACGGAGCGAGACAACCAAAGGACACCGAGAGTTCCCGAAAATTCGATCCGCGCATCTTTCTACTGTTCCATGTGGGAAGCCTCTACAGAGCATGCCTTACTAAAGGTCGCTAATAGGGGTCGACGCGCCTCCACACACACGCCGGAAGAAACGTCTCGCGCGGACACTGAGCAATATGCTGCCACGTACACAAAGAGCGAACCCACTGCACTTTTTCCCAAACGAACGCTCGAATTAAGCACTTAAAACTGAAGCACTAAAACTTCGATATCATTGAGCAACTTGAGATGTAGAAAGAGATGATCGCCTATTGTGCAGCATAGAAAGGTAAGGTGCAAACGCGGGCCGATTACAGCGTAGATTCTTCGGAGGGCACAAGGAAGTGCGCATTGCTGAGAGGGCACACAGCGGAGGTCAGCGCTGGTGCTGTGTGCTCTCTCACGGCCCCAGGCTTTCCGCCATAAATTTAGGGGCGAAACGGGTCACACATTCCCTGAAAATTAATGCGGGTCGCTTGATCGAACTTGCATGCTGAAAATGTATACTGCGAGCACGCGGACAAGCAAACAACGCAGGAGAGAACGCTGTGCTACTGGTAACATGCTTGCCAAAATGCAACCTCATCCGTGGACAGGAAGGGCGCTCTTGCTCTTCTTACCCGGTGTTACATCTCAAGTGGTCAACGAGGAACGTTCTTGTTCAGTAGACCACAAAAACAAGGAAGCGCTTATACAGCGCTGCAACCTTGCTACAGTTGCCGCCACAAATAAATGAGCAAGATTTCGAAGGTTGAGCCACTGGCAAAGCTTCGTGTCCCAAAGCAACGCCCTGGCTATGAGAGAACGCGTAGTGGAGAGTTCCGCATTGATTACCGCTCTTTGGGACTCGTTGACAAAATTTTAAAATTAAACTATAGGGTTTTACGTGCCAAAACCACGATCTGATTATGAGGCACGCCGTAGTGGGGGACTCCGGAAATTTGGACCACCTGGGGTTCTTTAACGTGCACCTAAATCTAAGTACACGGGTGTTTTCGCATTTCGCCCCCATCGAAATGCGGCCGCCGTGGCCGGGATTCGATCCCGCGACCTCGTGCTCAGCAACCCAACACCATAGCCACTGAGCAACCACGGCGGGTGGGACTCGTTGACGTCGATCTACATTAGGATGTTGAAGAGTGAGGCGCAGGCATAGTGGTAGAAGAACATGCGTTGGAGCATGGCGCCAAGAACCGCGCAATACCTCCGTCATTTTCGCATTAGACTAAATATGTATAGACCCTTTTCGCGGAGCAGTTTGCTCTAAAGAAACGAGATGGCGTTTTCGGCGGCGCGCCGCACGTAGCCCCTGAGCCAAAGCGCACGTATACGAAACCATTACCGCTCCTGCCCTGCTTCTGTGCGATCATCTGTCAGAAATGCAACTGGGTTTCACTAACGTACTCAGCCCCATTCATTCTGCAAAATGTGGAGCGGTGGAGTGAAGACGTGCGCAGTATAGTTGGCTGCAAAAATAGTGACTGGCATATTAAGGAATCAAATGAATCTGCCCGTCCAAGTTCAAGGCATGCTGCTACATAAGGACTGCCCTTCGCGATGCACGGCTGTCCTCGAGGATAAAAAAAAAAGTTCCCTCATCCGTCAGCGTTGTATCCCTAACCTCCAAATAAATGACTTCAACCACAGAACGTCGGCAAGAGTAAGTACCGTTCTTTACACAGTGCTAACGGGAGTAGCGCCGCTTCCTGGCATAGTAAGTTTCTCGCATCATTATCTACACACATACACTCCAACTCACACGCAAACTTGCGCCCGCTCTATCGCCAACGTATCAAGTTAACTGTCGCACACTTGAATCAATGCGCCGAAGCGTGAGTCGACGGCGACTGCACCGACAGCACACGCATGTTCGGAGCTGTAGGTTTGCCTCAAGTTATTACAAAGCATAGAACATCTACGTTACAAGCTTTGTGCTCAGCAAGTACAAATTTTTCGCGACTGAGCACACCCGCGAGCGATTAGGCAGAAAATAAACAATCGGATAGTGACCGCATCTTTACCGAGTCAGAAACGTGACAAGCCGCTGCTTGAATGTGTTAGCCAAATAAAGAACGATGATGATGAATAAACTTCATTGTACGAAGACTGGTTTGGTTAATCACGGGTGGAGCCCTCTTGTAGAGCCCCACTGGCCGCGGCGGCTCACCGGGCCCGGTCCAGGGTCGCCAGTTGGCTTCCCAGTGCCAGCTCGGAAAGCCGTGCCTCACAAGACCACGTTGTGAGTGTCTGTGATGAGCTCACCAGCCTGGATACAGCCTGGGCTGGGCGCTCCGTACACTGGTAAGTAATGTGTGTCAGTGTGGCGGTGTGGTCGTTCCACCAGGGGCATACACTGGTTGTGTATACCTCTGGAAACTTCGCGTGCAATCTTGATATGTGCGGGCATGTGTTGGTTTGAAGGCGGCGCCAGTCCCTGGCTTGTTGGCTGCTAAACTTGGGATGTGGAGGAGCGCACTTCCGTCTGGTCAGGCGTTGGTCCTCCAAAACCTGCCTGCTGGTGGTGGGATCTTAATGGTGGTTTGTGAGGGGCCTCGAAGAGTGTTCTGCGGCTCGGCCAGCAAGTCCGCGAGCTACGCAGTCGGCCTCCTCGTTGCCTTCCAGGCCTGTGTGCCCTGGGCACCAGACGACCCCGTGGTCTTCAGAAAAAAACACAAATATCCTGATTTAATTCATAAGCGGAAACTTTGGACAGCTTGGAATAAATTTTTAGCCCCACTTTTAGTACAAGCCCGTATGGAGCTCCTGCGTTTCCCAGGGGGCGCTGCGAAAATGGTGCTAAAAAGCGCCCTCAATCCGAAACTGGGTAGTACCAAGCTCGGTCGTCTGCTTCGGAAAGCACGTTTACAATATGGACCCGCCACTTTCGGTTGTGTTGTACCACGGCTTGCAGCGAATATCGAGCGCCGAAGATTTTTTCAGGGGTGGCACGCTGCGTAAAGGCAAGAAATTATGCAACACCGTATATGTGTACGCCGTTCAAGAAATAAGCGGCGAAGTTTTAGCGCGGTGTCAATCGCAAGTGAAGCGAGTCGCGTGCGAAGTTGAACTTCAGGTAAGGTTTGCACGCTGCTATATTCAGGCGCACAAACGCGATGAAATGCTTGCCTATAAATGAAGTCACATCAGCGATAAGCAGACATCACGTGTACGGAATAGCTCGAGCGCACGACGGTACGCGCCCGCCGCGACGGCAGCGGTCTTTCAGCATGCCGCAATGTACGAACTGCTCGAGCGCACGATCGTATACGCGCCGCGACGGCAGCGGTCTTTCAGCATGCCGCGAAACGGCGGGACTCCTGCAATCTTTGTTGATTGCATGCCGCTAGACAAGTAGTTATGCCTGCGCTGTAGTAGCGGCCGTCTGTCCCTTTAGCAACTGATAAATAACTGATGCAATGCATATGAGCTCGCAGTAACGTACGTACGTGCGAATCGCGCGCTGCAGCGCGAGCTCGTGCGCTGCTCGCTTGATGTAGCTCTTAATGACAGCGCTCGAACATCGATGTGCAGTAACAAATACTGCCTTGGTGCGCTACGTTAACGTATTGGCTTGAGGTCAAAGATGATCACATTTAACTCTCGAACCTGTGTTGTTCGTAGTGGGGATATAGTGAAGTTATCCAGCGCGCCCGACGCTCCGCTGCGTGAGGCCTTGAAGGAAAACGGTAGAATCTGATGTTGGGATTCAGGCCTTCTTGTTCATGGCAGCCCACGACGCAGCAGTAACGACGGTGACGCTTTTTCGAGGCTGAGCTAGGTCTCTCCGGATAGGTGTCGCCGATGTCTTCTGCTTCCAGCATTAGACAGTTTTAGTTTAGCGTGGTTACCGGAATAGCGGGCGTACCGGAATAGCGGGATCGAAGTGCGCATGCGCAGAACGCTAACCGACCCATACCGTTTACCGTGCGCACGCTATTTCTCAGAGTTAACGTTACCGTGTTAGCGTGGTGTACGTAGTGTACGTAAAACATGGCGGCGGTCCCGGTCGCCCGCTTCGAACTGAATTTGGCGTTGTTTTTGTAGAATTCACTTCGTAGCAAATGACTGCGTAAACGGCTTTTGCTTAGTCTCATGCCGCTTCGCCGAGAGAGTGTTATGGCTAATCTTGAGGAATTTTCGAGATCGCTTCTCGTTTCGAACGCGCCTAAGCCTAACGAGAGAATTTTTTTTCTGAGATGCGAGCGCCATCTGTCGCTAAAGTCGGAAGATAGGCGCGACGACGGCATATGGCCTCTGAGATGGGAGGATGTCGGAGGCTATGGTAGACAGCTTGTACTGCTTGTCTGTTTCGTTGCAGATAGACGGACATGTGAAGTAAAAATACAACGCGCTCCTGGCTTCCATTGCGCTGCCTATCGTACTTTCCGGACGCACACACACATAGAATTAGGTGCCCTGTGTATGCGAAATTCAAAGCGTAACTGGAATAGCGTCCCGCACGGAAACTACGCTATCACGCTATACTAAAACTCTCTTTCTGCAAAGTTCGTTTGCGGAACGGTAACGCTATTTCCCGTAACCCCGCTATTACGCTAACGCTAAACTAAAACTGTCTATTACGTCCCACGGCACACGTAGAGGCCGTTTTCGTTAAACTATAGGCTGCGGCCAGCTCGCAACGTGGTCGGAGTGGTCTGTGAGAAGTGATGAGCCTTTTCGCACTCGAAACAGGGCAGAAAAAAGTGCGAATCGACGCAAAACTCGGGCTCGAAACGTGCTTCGCCACAGCCACGGCTCAGTACTACCCAAGCTGGTACTACCCAGATGACGTTTTTCGCCGCCACCAGGCGCCGCTACTATACCTCAAACTCCAGCTCAAGACGCCCATACGCTGCTCGCGCCGTTGGGACAAAGCGTAATGAGCTCCGAAAGCGCTTACATGTCTTCTGAAGCTGTGGCCAAAGCTTCGTGTCTTCCACCCAGTCACGGTCTTCGATATCCGCCGAAACACAGGTATGCAGAGCCGCAGCGGCGTCACGCACAGCCATTGTAAACAAGGAGGAAACGGAGGCAGTTGAGGCAAGCGATGGACGCGTCACCACGTGATCAAACATGTCAGCGCCCACGGGATCGCCGTGAAACGGGTCAATAAGTCGGTGCTTCTCATCTATGTGAAACAAAATATCTTTATTGCAGCACTTGTCTACGTAACGCATCACGTTCCTTTAAAATCCTTTAAAAAATCCTAGAGTTGTTCATAAAGAAACTAGTTTCTCCTACAGCAATACACAACAATAATTTCATCAAAAATAGCTTAGCCCTTCTATAGTAATTCATATTTAATTGTAGCATTGAACACATACGAGGTGGTATCAAAAAGTTTTAAAAAATGCATTATTTATGTTCATTCAAACACTGTCATCTTCGAAATAGCGTCTTTGTGCAGCAATACAGCGCTTTCAAGGTTCCTGCCACTTTCGAAATAACTACTGGAAGTATTCTTTCCTGTACGAGTAAAGCACCTTCTGCGATTCGGTATTGAATTCAGCAATCGTGTCAAAACGACGACCTTTGAGCTGGGTTTGTAATTTTGGGAAGAGAGCGAAATAAAAGCGCGAGCCAAATCTGACGAGTATAGGGTGAATGTGGAAGAGAAACCATATATTGTCTCCGGCGAGAAACTCGCGTTTTGCTCTCTGACAGGATGCATCCATCCAGCCCAGATCCATCCTGCAGCATCCATTTAGCCCGAAATGGTCCCAGATCGGGCCGTTTTCGCGGAACGTCCTTTCTCAGAAGCCCTACAATTTGGCAGTAAGGCTCACTGTTCAGTCTGGCTACTCGGGACGAATGACTCATGAACAATACCGGGAATGTCGAATAAGACGATGAACATGCACTCTGTTGAGCCCAGCCTTTTTTTTTTTTTTTCCGGTAGTGGAGACGACGTCTCAAGGTCGTACCCATACACCTCAGTTTCGACCCTAGTGATGATCCTCGGCGTGAAAGACAGGTCATTCGTCAGGTTTCAGTCGCACTTATTCCGCTCTCTTCCCAAATTCGCCGCTCAAAGGTCGCCGCTTACCGAATTGCTGAAATCAAGAACGAACGGCAAAAGGTGCTTGACTCGTACAGGAAATACTTCCAGTAAATATTTGGAAAGTGACAGGAACGTTGAAAGCTCTGTATTGCTGCGCAAGGGGACTACTTCAAAGGTGGCAGTGTACCATATGCACATAAATAAATTAATTTCTTCAAAACGGAGCCAGTCTCAAAACTTTTTGATACCACCTCGCACTGCCATTCAACCTTCACCTCAGTTAAATTGCGGGGTTACAAAGCTGCACAGTGGCATATAAGGGATGCTGTAGCACTCCGGTTTAATTTTAACCACCTGTGGTTTCTTACCGCGCACCCAAAGCACGGTAAATTCAATGCGCCTCCTGTTAGCTGAGACATGTTCTACGACTGACGATGCTCATACCTCAGCAAGGCGTTCTAAGCTGAATTTGAAGCTCAATACAAATGAGAAAAGCGGAATCCGATAAGATTTTGAATCATTCCTTCTACCTAATGCTTGCATCGTATTTTGGAAGTCACCCGCCGGGGTTGCTCAGTCAGCTAAGGCGTTGTGCTGCTGAGCACGAGGTCGCGAGATCGAATCGCGGCCGCGGCGGCCGCATTTCGATGGAGGCGAAATGCGAAAACGCCCGTGTGCTTGCGTTGTAGTGCACGTTAAAGAACCCCAGGTGGTCAAAATTTATCCGGAGCCTTCCACTACGGCGTGCCTGATAATCAGAACTGGTTTTGGCACGTAAAACCCCAGAAAGAAGAAAGAAGTATATCGGAAGTCAGTAAAAAGCAGTAGTTCCTTCGAGACGGGTAATAAGAGAACTCCTTTAATGCTAATCCGGCGCCAAACATACCATGTGCATAGATTTCAAAAATTATATTCCGTGGTTTTACGGGCCAAAACAACGATTCGATGAAAACCTAACAAAAACGCAACGTGGCTAACTTAAGGTGCACAACGTTTTCTGGGGCTCAAGTTTCAGGCAGGCGAACCTTCCACTAACTTTCCAGGCAGACTGCTCAGCCGCCATCTTGATCGAACAGAAAAGTGGCCTGCAACGTTTAAAAAAAAATTAAATTATAGGGTTTTACGTGCCAAAACCAGTTCTGATTATGAGGCACGCCGTAGTGGGGGACTCCGGAAATTTGGACCACCTGGGGTTCTTTAACGTGCACCTAAATCTAAGTACACGGGTGTTTTCGCATTTCGCCCCCATCGATATGCGGCCGCCGTGGCCGGGATTCGATCCCGCGACCTCGTGCTCAGCAGCCCAACACCATAGCCACTGAGCAACCACGGCGGGTCTGCAACGTTTTTGAATTCGACGCCGTCCTCATGAAGCTGTATTCCTTGCCGACTTTCGTCAGAATAGGAACGAGATTTTAATTTGACGCTGTAAGCTTTGCTGTATATTTAGCCGTCTATATGGCGAGCACAGCAACACATCCAATGACATGATCGAGCGTCTGCCAAGATACCACGTACGGCGTTGCCTGTTCTGTCAATCGCGTTATCCATTGAATAGCACGCTTTTATTGTATGCGTCTAGATGTGGCGACGGAGTAAAATATCCATCTAGATATAATTTTTTCTCTTAATTTTCTCTTTTCGTTATGTGCGCTATGCTGCATATATTACACAGCCCGAATGTGGAGCACGAGAACTATTTCTCTCAGCGTTCAAATCGCTAGAAGGTGGGGAACCCGAAAGCACTTCGTGGATTATAAGATAAAAAGCATTCAAGAATTTAATAAACTTGGACATACACTGTTAAACGGGATTCGATCCCGAGGTCCCGGGATCAAATCCCGGCCGCGGCGGCCGCATTTCGATGGAGGCGAAAGGCAAAAACGCCCGTGTGCTTGCGTTGTAGTGCACGTTAAAGAACCCCAGGTGGTCAAAATTAATCCGGAGCCCTCCACTACGGCGTGCCTCATAATCAGAACTGGTTTTGGCACGTAAAACTCCAGAAAGAAGGGAACTATCTTGGCCGCTCTAGTTCCAAGCATTGAACCATCAAAACAACGGCAGGCCGTCATTTTGTAAGGCGTACACCACGACGTACTACACACGGCAGCCAATCGAAGCGCGTTATTGTCACGAGCAATTTTTTTTTTTTTTTTTATGCGGTATTCGTGCCTCTCTCCTTGTTCACGGCGATAGAAGCGTCTTGACGGAATGACACCGACGGCTTGTTAAAAATTATAAAAAAACATGACCTTTAAAGTGACCGCTGGTTACAGTGTGCACTGTCGAAACTGAGGCCACGCTGGCATGGTGTCACTTGGGCCGCTACCTTTTCTCCACGACAGAAACCTCCCAGTGCACCAACTGACATTTCTGCGTCTGTGCTAGGATGAGATGGTGCGCAGCAGTAGTACAGCACACCATCAGGTCCCGTTTCGGTACGCTACGAGGCATTGGTGCTTTCGCTCAAGCGCACTGTATACGACCGGATTCCCGGCGCGCTCGGGTGGCATTCGCAGCTGCGGTTCGCGCTATCTGCATGTGCACAGCAAGGTTTCAAACCGGTTCTGCGCATCCGCGGCAGTGTAGAGCTAGTATCGAGACTGTCAGAACCAGATTTATAGCCACGGCCACGGATGACCGGTCCCGGCACCAGGCACGATATAAAGCGTCCGCATCACTGCGCATGTATCATGACGCCCAGCAGCACGGGGCTCCGAACAGCAAAATCTAATAACTACATTGCCAACGAAGCTCTGACCCTACATTACGGTCCGTCCAGAAAGCACGAGTCGGACGTGCCGGCGCTACAGCGAACGTATTTCGATGTTAAGCATAAGCACATCGAACAAGCCCCGCGCGACGCATGGTTGCCACGTGTAGACATGTTCGCTTCGGCAAGGTTAGGTTGAACACCGGTGAATGGTTATGCGTCGGCTCTGAGGCGCTTCCTGAACGGTACCATACAAGCCAGTCGGTGAAAAGGAGGCACGGATGTAATGGACACGCTGACGCACAAAAGATATCGACTGCCAAGAGCCATGGATACGGCACGCAAACAAAAGACGCAATCCGACCGTGGGAGAAAACGGGGACCTGCATACGAAAAATAAATCAATAACTGAAACGGCCTTGCAGCAGGAGGAAACAAACGAATTCTAATCAAGAGTCCGCGCGCGCATCAGTGCGATCAACGGTGCCCCGTTCATCAGATAAGACACAAACCCTGAGTCACGCGTGTACTATACATGGCTGTCACAGTCGCCACTGCGACGTTTGGATCCATGTGGTGTTTTCATGAACGACTCGCATAAATAGAGGTGAGGCGAGGGTCGTGTGTTACACCTCCTGGCGAACCGACTTCGCTGCGGAGCAAGCCGTTCACATGGCGTCAACATATACCGGTTTGGAGCCAGCAAGGTTTTACCTGCCCGAACTGTACGCTTGACAACTTATAATTATTTTTTCTTTCTCGCCCGTGCGTTCACAAGAGCATAGAAACAGAGAACCAGGGATCAAGGGGCACACTTTATTATTTCTACTGTACATTGCGCGTGCGCGTGCATGCGTGCCTGCGACCTACCGTGGCGGGTAAAAATGTTCACGGACAGAGTAAACCAAGAGTTCTCAGGGAGTGACACAAACGTTGTCCTTTGCATCCTGTACACATGGGTTGCAGAAGGAAATGTTCCTTGCCAAAATAAAGCTAGTGAAGAGCTTAGAAGCATCTAAAATTCGTGACGAGCGTTCTATCACACAATGTCAATACGTCATAGCATACAACCACACCCAGCAACTGGGCACCCAACAATCGGGGCAACACATCGAAGGTCAATGAGCGAAGCTAGATAGAACGCATTACGCGACAGTTCTAAGGCGAGCGATAGCGTCTCGACATGGCGAATAGGCTCGCTTAAGTCTTCTAAAAGCACGAGATTCTTGCGAAATACCTTTGGAGAGCCTGACCACATAAAGTCAACAGACAATGAAGCCAAGGAAAGCATCGGGGAAATTAGGTGTGGTTGAAATTGGAATGTAGAAAATCATGAAGAAAAGGGAGATTAAAGTGGACTAAAATATAACTTGTCACCGGCGGGAGCCGAACCCGCAACCTCCGCATTACGCGTGCGTTGCACTAACAATTGTGCTACGGCGGCGGCCATCAATCCGTCCACTAACTTGGGTATTTATGTTTACTAATGTTTACTTGCTCTAGGCCTAGGAGTGTTAGCCAGCGCCACTCAGAACCATGGTGGGCGGACTACGGATATTATTCAGAAACGCCTGCAGGATAACTGTACGTTAGACGAACTTATCTGTCGATGACATAGTTCTGCTTAGGTTCTGCTTGAAGTAAACATATTTCACGTTTGTCCGAACCATATATCACCAGGTAGAAGGCGTCCCGATGGGCAGTCCTGTTTCTGTAATTGTGTTGCAAGCTGCGCCATGCAGCGCGCAGTGACGGCCGTAAGTCCGAGACGCGCGAAAAGAAATTATCATCATCATGAGTAATAAAATGAAAAGATCGCGCGCACTTCCGGAAAATGCTGGGCTACGATCGCCCAGCTTCGCTGTTTCAAGCGTTGCACGGCCGAGTGCAAGGTTAAGCGTTTTTTTTTTTTTTTTTTTTTTTTTCTGATGAGTAAAGCCAGTGATAAAAAAAAACGTGTAAGTATGAGTTGCCCTGGCTTTTGGAAAAAGTTTTTCAAAGGAAACGGTAGAATCACATTTAGTAATAACTAATTAGTACGGTAATTAATTAGTAATTGCTTTACTGGACTGTCCACAACTGAAAACTTCCACCAGCAAAACAAAACGCTAACATTGGGTTTCCAGCGCTTAAAATCAGAGTTTTTAGGCATAAAATTCACCGTATCAAAAAGACACGTTCGGCTTGTGTCATTGACACACGCAAGCCTGTTTCGATAGCTGTAAACATGTCTACAGCGACTGTACTCGCAGAGTCCTTTGTTTTTGACAGCATGTGACGAGAACTGGCCGTCCCATAATTCTTGCCCACAGGGACCGCTCACTATCAGGAAACGCACAATGTTACCAAAAGGTCACATGCCCGCACGATGCAGACCTCCTAAGGGCTAAGGGAAACCTGATGAAGAGCCACGACTCGATCCTAACTTGGACTGCAGCTGGAGGCCACGCCAGCGCGTGCCGAAATGAGAAAGCAAGTTGCGCTCATGCATTTCGCTTTCCCCACCACGCCGCCCGAGCGGACCTGGCAAAAAAAAAGATAATAATAATAATAATAATAATAATAATAATAATAACTGCACCTCTTGCCCAGAACCACATGCGCATTACCGGGAAGGCCGGAATTGGGACGCAGGAGCGACGTAAAGGGGATATTTCGGCAGTGCCAACGTGCACGCAAAATTGCACAGCACTTACAAATCTCTCTGCAGCGAAATACATTACAAGATTTTGTAGACTGACGTCTCACGGAGAAGAAATGACGACTCAGCAGTCCGACGGTGAAATAAGGGCTACAAACAATGGCAGGAACGAAATTAGGCGTCGTTCATTACACTGTCGTCGGCGAATGCAGCCATGACTTTATGTGGTGGGTTTCCGTATTTTTCACAAAACTGTGCCAGTGGTCAACAGCCTCCGTCTGAGGCGTCGCATCGGCAGGCGCGCGAAGATCAAGCACGAAGCGATGCCGAGGGGAATGTATAGGCTTCACGAAGCCGTCCAAAGAAATGGGTGCATCGGTACTGCGAACAGCACGACTATAACGAAGACGGCGACTAATGACGGCATTGTTATGAATGCGATGGCTTGAGATTCCAGTAGCTATATGCGATTTAGCTGGCAACAAGGTTAAGTGTCGAAGCCACGAAGGCAGCCGCAGTTTGTGTCAAAGAGGAGAGTAGGGGGTGGAAGGGGGGGGGGGGGGTTAAAGGGGGGCGAACACAAGCGCCCGTCTCCGTGTTCGTGCGTTTATGACGCGCTGTTTTCCCACTCCTCGAGGAGGAACAAAAGTTTATTTCGGGGGCACTCGAACACCGACAGAAAACAAATGAGGACGCAGCGTGCGCCAAACTCAGAAACGAAAAAGAAAAGAGAAAAAGGCACCAGCCTTTTCCGTCACTCACAAAGTCGTCCGAAGCTGCAGCTGAGTCGCCGCCGAAGCCGCTGGATCCGACTGAGCCCAGAACTCCGGTCCTTGAGAGCGCCGCCGTCTGCGACAGAAGAAGAGATACGCACGGCGTTGAACGAGGGCGGCGCGCCATCAAACCAACGAAGTACGCGCGCGCGCGTCGGGGAACGAGGGTGCACACACACACACACACGCTCGCCTTCAGCAGCATGCAAACGCCACACTGCATAATGCAGAGGCGACGTTTCGCCACTTACGGACTAAATCTGCTCTTCGCCAAAGACGCGTGCGCGCGCGCATACAAACCCAGAGAGATCTCGCAGGGAAGCGCGCGCGAACGCGTATACCCCACAGTGGTGCACGTGCCCAAAACTCAGCGAAGTTCCGCGCAGCGCTGTGGCGAGGCCGTGCACTGCGCACGACAGAGCGGAGAGAGCTCGGAAAGCGTATCACTCCGCTGGCTGCGCATTCCAATATACGCTCAGCCTCAGCAGCGAAATCAAGTGCGACTGAGGTCTGTCAACCTGTCAGGCACAGTGCACAGATAGAGTAACAATGTGGAATAATACGATAAATAACAGTGGAAAGGAGAGAACGCGCCGAACAGCAGCAGCGGACATGCTAAATTTTAATAAAAGGATAAACAGAATAGGAAAAAAAAAGTGGCACCCAAACAAGCGCACGTTTGCTGCTGTCGCTGTCAAACTGTCGCGGGACAATGCTACAGGTGTCACCCCGGCTTTGAGCTCCAGTTTCCGTACTGCGCGGCCATCAGTAACAGTAGCGGCGCGCTGTTTTCGCTTCGAAAGTTAAAAGAATTTACAGGGCACAGCCAAGCTCACAACTGTTCTGCGTTCGTGTAAATATTAAGGTAAGAGCGTATCAGTAGGTGCTTTTATAATGATATTCAAAAAAAGGCGCACACATATTGCCAAACGTATTCAAACGTGCACAAAATGAATTTTTTCACTACACCAAAAACACGCTGTACATCTTCAAAGGCACTAACTACCGCACATGTTTAAACTGGAAGTTGAGTCAAGCCAGACGCACTACTTTTTGAGGTTTCGAGCTCGCCATACACAACCCTTGCTCACAATGGGAGCGGCTCCACGGAGTAAACTTGTTCAACTTATGAACGTATCTTTAAATTTTCTGTGGAATATTTGATTACGATTTTTTTTTTTTATGTACCGCAATGTCTCTCCAGCCGTTACTTGATATTACACGAAACGTTCGTGCATTCAGCACCCAGTACTTAGTTATAAGAAGCAATTGAAACTAAGTTAGCCCAAGCCTTCCCTCATCCGCACCTCGGCGCACTCAAATTGGCTTATCCGAGAATCGAATAGCCGGATTCCAGTAAAGAGGTGTATCAACGCTATAGGACTTCTCTTCACCACACAGCTCTCCTCGGAGACCCGGATCAAGCAGAGTAGGCAAGAAACGATGTATCCAAGGCACCTACGGCGCAGCGCTGTCCCGAAACTACACAGAGAGAAAGAGGCGGCACGCGCACGAGCACGCGTAACCCGATTAGGCGCGCGTCACACGGGCAACGCCGCACGCGCAACCTAATTATTCAATGAACTAAGTGCGGCGCCGCACCTCTTCGCAGTAATGGCGGCTGCCGTCGCTCGAGAGACGGCTGCGCAAAGGCAGAAAAGCAAAATCAACAGGGCGCATTGTGGTGCGCAAGGCACGAGCTCGTTTCGACATTACCTCGCCTTAGACAATCGGGCCACTGCGAGAAATGGGCGCGCACCCGGAACTGAACTCACTGTGGAAGCGCGACGAACTCGAAAGAACAGTGAAACGCAAGTCAAGGGTAAAGTGGGAGTCCATTCCGTTTTATTACTTTCCTTTTTTTTGTACGGGCCCTGCATTAATTACTGATGCCGAATACGCACACACAAAGCGAAAAGAACGAGCGCGGACTCCAAAGGAGGAGTCAGTCTTGGCAGACTTAACTCTATAGGTGCGTGGAAGGTTGCCTATCCTACTTTCTATAGTCCGTTCGAATTAAAAGTACGCAGGAACGCAGTCCAGTCAAGGGTCGACATAAGCAAGTTCGTATTTCCCGTACTTGTACTCTCATTTTCTACTGCCCTTGCAAAAGTCGTCCAGTGACCCCCGACGGTTCAAAACACAGCTGCGGTATCAAGGTCATAAAAACAGAGAGAGAGAAGGAGGGGGGCAGTGGCAGACGGCCGAGGATGAGCACGAATACCGATCACGTGTGTGGCGTTGTACCGCGTGATTGCTGTTTAATGTATTCTTACTTATCGCTGCTAGCCACATTTCATTGCTCTATTGTTTCAATATGTATCGTTTCGAACTCATGTACCGCGTCCAATTGCAGCGCTGCTTATCGCCGCTGGTCTGTTTTGAAAACACACTAAGAAAACACCTGTCGTGCTGTGTACTCTCGGAAAGGTCGAAAAGGACGAGAAGCGCAAGGCCAGGGGCACGGGAACTATATTACCGCCTGCGAAAACGGTATACGCTTTCAGTCACCCCGCCGCAACAACGCCAGGCAGCGCGACCGTGAAGGCCCCAGAGAGAGAGATAAATGAGATGAGAAAGGCAGGGAGGTTAACCGGAAGGTAAACATCCAGTTTGCTACCCTACACTGGGGAAGGGGAGACAGAAAGATAAAAAAATGCACACACCTAGAGAGGGAGATGAAAAAAAAGAAAACACACACACACACACACACACACACACACACACACACACACACACACACACACACACAGCACACAGGAACTCAGGAGCGTCACAGTCGTTCAAACAGGTCGCTTGACCGGAGGAAATTCAGTAGCGCCCTCGTCGCCTTCTGCTGTGAAGACCGTATCAGTCGGCATTCTAAAATCGTCTGCTCAGAAAGCGGCCGGTCGTCGAGGCGTGCCAACTCCGTTACGAGCGACTGTCTCTGGGAGCTGTAGCGGGGACAATGACACAGGATATGTTGGAGTGTTTCCTCGCTGCCGCAAGTATCACAGGCAGCACTGTCGGCCATTCCGATGCTACAAGCAAAAGCATTCGTAAAGGATACTCCAAGCCACAGTCGGCAGAGAGCAGTTGTCTCGATTCGAGGAAGTCCAGATGGAATGCGTAGTCGGAGGGATGGGTCCAGGCGGTGCAGTCGAGTATGTTGGAAACCAGGTGTGTTCCACATGGCTCGTGTGAAATCACGCGCGATTAAGCGAAGTTTTGTTACTGCATCGGCTCTTGATAGCGGGATGGGTTCCTTCACAGCATTTTCGTGAGCCCTCCTCGCAGCTTCATCGGCCTGTTCGTTGCCCATGATGCCTGCAGTGGCCTGGGAGCCACTGAAAAGTGATGTCATGTCCTTTCTCTGCCAGTTGGTGACAAAGGTGCCTTATTTCCAGCACAAGTTGGTCTTGTGTCCACGACGTAGAGCGGATAGCAGACAATGCAGGGCGGCCTTTGAATCTGTAAATATGCTCCATCTTCGTGGTAAGTCTTCGTGAATCATGTGAAGTGCGCAGCGAAGTGCAGCAAGCTCCGCCGCAGTCGACGTTGTCCGGTGAGAAGTTTGAAACTGAAGGGTCACAGCTTTTGCGGGGAAGATCACAGCCCCTGTAGATCCGTCAAGAGTTGTCGAGCCATCAGTGTAAATGTGAAAATGGTCCTTGTATGTCTCGTGCAGCATGAAGAGAGATAGCTGCTTGAGAGCTGGGGACGAGAGTCCTGCTTTCGTTCGAATCCCTGGTACCGAGAGTCGAACTTGTGGACGAGCCAAACACCAAGGAGGTGATAGCAGTCTCTCGGCAGGCGTATAATCTCGAGGGAGGCAGTCACGGTACGCCGATATCGCCTGGCAAAAGGAGGCATTGGGTCGGTCATTCGGCAGAGTGGCGAGGTGATGGAAAGGGGAGCGGGCAATGTGCCTGATGTGTGCTCTGAGCACTTCCAATGTCATATGAGTTGTCACTGGGTAATCTTGAGCTATTGCAATTGTTTCCGCTGTCGATGTGCATCGTGGCAATCCAAGACAAACCCTTAGTGCCTGCGCCTGAGCACTTTCGATTGTGCGGATGTTGCTTCTGCAGGTATTGCTCAGTACAGGTAAGCTGTATCTCAGATATCCGAGAAACAGTGCCCTGTATAGAAGGCCCCAAGTATGCGTATAAATCAGGAGAAAGTGTTACGTCGCGCCATATTTCAGTACATGTGTGAAACACAAATTCTCTCACTCGGTAATGGATGAAGAAATGATCTCAATGAAATGTGTTGCATTAAGACGAAAATGTTAAGTTACAGTGACTGTTGAAAAATTTTACATAGATAGTTCGAAGATACGGCGTCAGATCATTATTGAGACTTGATTCTTCCAAAAAACATTGCCACGAATTAAATACAAAATGTACGACGACCGTCGCACATTTTTCGAGTGATAGAGCTTCTCTCTCAACTATTTGTGGGGTCTTTTTAAGCATGAGCAGTTATCTTCAATCGTTTATATATGTGTTTTCGTATTTTGTCCAACTCCCAGCAGTCATCACTCTGCACGTACGTCATAAGCGTTATTTGTTGCATGGAGATTCGTATATTGAAATACGGTAGTGTTCCGTATATCCTCCTAAGACCCCTTGTACAATACATTGCACGTCGCCTTCAACAATTTTGAGAAATTCACTCGGAAGTGACTACGCAAAATATTTATTCTGGGTATGAAGTGCGGTGCATGTGTACCTGTAAAGAAGTAGTTTACTCATATTCTTGTCGTCCGCTTTCGAGAAATTTCACACGGAATTGATCTATACATCTGTGTCGTCCCTGACGGCCGAAAGCAAGCTTTAGGCGTGCTTCGAAATCACTGAGATTGCGTGAAAATACCGGACGCGGCAGCAATATGGCAATGTACAGACGTGAGCAGCCTTGTCTAGAACGCGGGAACGGCGGCTTCCGGGGCTCTCCGGAGCCAGCCAGCGACGTCTAACGGTAGTTGCTGGGCCCAAACGTACGCAGCAGCTATAGCGTTAGACGTCGCTGGCGGGCTCCGGAGAGCCCCGGAAGCCGCCGTTACCGCGTTCTAGACAAGGCTGCTCACGTCTCTACTACATGTAGTTCCATCTTCACCTCTGCGTTTAAGCAATGAAATGCAGTTTTTACCATAGCGAAGATGGGGAGACGGTGGAGACACGGAGACGCAGCTTTTGGCATCTAACCGTAGTATTTAAAACTTTAAAATTGTTTTTTCAAGTTCATCACATAAGGTACACAATAAAAACCACCTTGAAGAGCGATTATCTCCCATACTTATGTTCAGGTCTCAGGAAGATATCGCGCAAATTGCAAGCAAAGCGCTATTGTATTAAATATCGAGA
Source organism: Dermacentor silvarum (assembly GCF_013339745.2). Taxonomy (NCBI): domain Eukaryota; kingdom Metazoa; phylum Arthropoda; class Arachnida; order Ixodida; family Ixodidae; genus Dermacentor; species Dermacentor silvarum. Next base: position 26,259,926 of record NC_051154.1, read on the forward strand.
AAAAAAAAACGCTAATGCATTCAGGCCATCCCTTGGCGTCATGTTCGTGTAATGGCGGTATAAGAAAAAAAAAAAAAGGTACTTGTCACAGGGTGCATATTTATCCCTTCAAAACAATGGTGTACGATATACGCGTATATATCAGTTAATAAGTTTTTAACAAATTTAAGCATATATATTACAAAGAATTATAATTATTTGCTAACCTTAGGTGAAAAAAAATCACAATTCGTTTCGGTAAACAATAAGCGAAAGAATATCTCCCGCTCCTTCGCCGCAGATTGACCCATAAATCGGCCCTTGGGAATCGGAATAATTTCGCCCACCTGGGGATTTTTAACGTGCCCCCGAAGCATGCACACGAGCGTTGTTGGGCTCCCATCGCAAGCAGCAGCCGCTGCCGGGAGTCAATCGATTGATTCTGCGGGAGGACTGGTTGTTGGGCTAGTTGCTGTTTGCTTAGCGACAAAGACACGCAGACACAAACGCACGTCAGAGGCGTCACGTCGCGAGCGCGCCTGTGACGTGTCTGCTTTTTTGTGACTGTGCCTTCGCGCTACAATATGTCGTTAACATAGATTGATTCGCGCAAATGGGCTCATAGGCGCCGTGCAGCGAATTAAGGCTCAAAACGAATTTTACCCCAAATCAAACAAACTACACCAGCATTTTCCCAATAGAAACACGGTGGCCATGGCCAGGAATTGAAATCGCGCCCTCGCGGTCAACAGAGAGAACACCGCTGCCACCGCGGCGGGTATTTGAATCTGAAGCAAGTACAAGCTGCAATTCAACCAGTGAAAGGACGCGACTACACAAAGACAGCAGCTAAGACAGCTTCCGGAACAATAAAACCAAACCCGCAGAATACCGAATTATCTACAAATCATTTAATGTACAAAAAAATTCGTAAAGCTGCAAGCGCTAATTTAAATATACATTAAAGAGGAAAACTAAGCTGGGTGGTAAGCTGGATTGGTACCATCACGCTCAGCAAATGAGCTACAACGCGAAAGCGAGAGACAAAGCGGTCGCGCGTTGTAGCTCATACTAAGTGATATAGCACACTACACTTGGCAATTTGGAAAAGATGTAACAACGAAAAGCGTGCTTGAAATGCCCGCGCTAGCTCCACGGTGACGTCATGAAATTTGAACAGCATCTCTAGGGGCAAGTTTATCAGTAAACAAATGTCGTATATTTGGAAGACCTAACCTATTGAAATTTGAGAACTTTTTCACAACAAAAATGGCCCAAACCTGCGAAAATCCTCTAAAACTGACATCATACTAATGAACCGGCGCTGATGTTCGGACGCGAAATTCATGAAGCGAAACTGTTTCATCATTTTCACCGCTAATAACCAACCTTTGCCGGCCAATTGAATGCAAATCGAGTCAATTGGAAAATATATACATATATGATTCACCAGACCAAACTTTAGTGTGCAGCGTGCTGCATTTGTAGGCTAGCTGGCAAGACACGCACCGAAAACAGGGCTTCCTCACTCAACCCGTCTTCACCGCGGATGTTTTTGACATTAACAGACGATCCAGGGAAGGTAAGCAGCATCACAGAACGCACGAAAACAGGACTAACCAAAAAGCGTCCTTAGTTTCCGCACGTTTTCGTCGCCCCGTCGATGGGGCTCACTGTTATACCGAGCAGCATCACAGAACGCACGAAAACAGGACTAACCAAAATGCGTCCTTAGTTTCCGCACGTTTTCGTCGCCCCGTCGATGGGGCTCACTGTTATACCGAGCAGCATCACAGAACGCACGAAAACAGGACTAACCAAAATGCGTCCTTAGTTTCCGCACGTTTTCGTCGCCCCGTCGATGGGGCTCACTGTTATACCGAGCTCAGGAGAGTGACAGCCAATGATGATGATGATGATGATTTAATGTCATTCCCTTTGAAACGGGGCAGTAATAAATAGTCACCTAGCCTGCCTGATTTAATCAGGTATGCTATACATGTTTTATCTAGCATTTTTGTATACATCTCATTAATCATTTTCTAATCCTCATTAATCCTTTCACGCAGTTTTAAAAACGCCTAAATTCCCCCTCAAAATCTACCTTGTACCGCTACCTATGACTGCAGGAGATCAGGCCGTATCAATCTCTTCCCTGCTTTTTTCCCGCGAATACCCTAAACGTCTCTTGCTTATCTCGACTGCTGATCGGTTGATGCTTCCGTCCACTTTAGAGCCAAGCGATTGTGGAAAGCAGTACTTTACCTGCGGTTATCACTGGGTGAATCCCTTGGCATTCCATTAGGATGAGCTGAGTGGTGGTCTCCGGATCTTTGAACTATATTACCGCCACGGTGAGCAGCGTGGTGTCCCGGTAAATAAGAAGGCCCAGCTTCGGTTCGTGCTGACCGGGCGTACGAGAACCGAGCCGCATCACTTATGCATTTCCCTTATATGCGGAGGCGGCAACCCGAACCTGCTCTGACGCACTGCTTCCTCTTGCGCGCGTCCACATGAATGGTCCGCGTCGCCTGAGGCAAAAGCCAGATGAGACGGCTACTGCACAGGAAGTGCGGTAAAGAAACGCAGCATTTCCGATGCCGCACCGGGAACTGCGTTCGAAATTCGAGATGGGTGCTCCGTTCCTTTCCTGTCGCCCACGGCGGTATTGTGCGTTGCCCCGGTACACTTGCACTCGGATAAAGAGAGAGAGAGAGATCTCCCCACCAACTTCCCGTGAATTCTCCCCCGCGGCGGACCCATACGATGTCTGGTTTGGCTCTCCATTGACTTCATACGCGCCAGAGAAGCACTCTCTTCTTTCCAGCATGCACCAGCACGCCTTGGGCGCCAGCGGGACGCCAGGCCTGTCTCTGACAGCGCGCCGACCAGCTCCGACAGCCACGAGCTCGGAGTTTCAGCCGGTGGGAACCGCAAACCCTGTTCGCATCCGAGCCACGCGACGCGCACGGCGTTCCGCCCCTTTCCATTGACATACGTCTCCGCATGCCTAAACAATTACAGGAATATTACAACAATCACAACTACGATTACTACACGACTATGACAGCTGACGAGCAGTCTCGGAGTGCCTACATATCACTTCAAGCAAACTGACCAAGGTTGTCTACAGCTGCCCATACATTTCACAGCTTCAGGGGTGGGTCACGCGCCAGCATGCAGGCGGGCTGAAAAAAAAGAAAAGCTGTAAGAGACCCACCCAGTGTGAAAAAACATAGCTGCCCAATTCAGACTTTTTTGAGTCCTTCGTAAGCAGACGGCGTCCGCATACGGGTCTCGAAAAAGATCCGAGGACAGGTTCTCGAATTACTATACTAAATATTCTTCTGTGCCATAAAAGACTCAAACGAACTACAAATTAGGTTCCCACTGAAAAAGAAGAGAGACAGAGAGCTATTGCTGTCTGTTTCACAGCGGCAAAAGGATAAGTTAGCGTATACTCCTCGTGAGGACTACGAGCGGTAGATGGCATAACTAACGGACGAGAAAATTAAACCGCAGGACCGACACTTGGTTTTACGGACCAAAACCACGATATGATTAGAGGCACGCCGTAGTGAGGAACTGCGTTTTTTTTTAACTTCGCCCCCATCGAAATGGATCTCATTCGCGACGTTGAGCTTAGCAGCGCTACGCCATAGCCATTAAGCTACCTCGGCGGGTCCGCATGACGGAAACTGAGGTGAGACACGCAGTTTCACGGACTGCGTGTGGCCTCGAATTTACGCAGGTCCGCTCTGGAAGCACGACTGTCGTTCCAGGGTTCCTCCTGGCAGCTTTCTGACCCCGCATACTGTGGGTACGTCATTAGTCGTGGCCGCTGTATTAAAAATCTTCAGTGAAAACGTATCAGGAAGTGTCACCAACGCATTCGGCCCACCTTCCTCCAGTGGTGAACCACGTTGGTGCTCTGTTTCTCCATGCAAAACACGCAAAGCCGAAGCACCAGTAAGAAGGTGTTTCCCTTTACCAGATTTCTTTGCCGCATAATTTCAGACAGGCTCGCCGCAGATAGTCACGGCTGTCTGCACAAAGAACAAACAAACGGCCACGCCGCCGACCAACAAATGGGAGCTCACGCAGACTAAGTGAATTCCGATCCCCAGCGTCAAGCCATTGCGCGGATTATTCTTTTCCCGGGAACGCGGAGTCACAGTTCGGAAACACGCGTTCGATACGCGAGTAGTGCTGTCGGCCCCCGATATGGAGTATGCCACACACTCGTCGTAGAGTGAGCAGGAGGAGAACTTAGCTGGGCACGCGCAGAAGAGCAGCTTGCCCGCTTAGTGGCCGTGAGACCCGTCTCTCTCTCTCTCTCACAGACGCACAAGGGGTCCAACCCAAGGGTGCGGGCTCCGGACACGGGGGCTTATCGCGACCGGCCAGGCAGCCGCCGTTAACGCCATCGATCATGGGATCGAAGACGAATCGGTCGATAGCCCGCCGCCCTGCGCACACACACACACAACAGCGGGTGTGCCGAGGCATTAAGCATGCGGAGCTCGGCAGGGATGGACAAACATTACCGCCGTTAACGCCATCGATCATGGGATCGAATACGAATCGGTCGATAGCCCGCCGCCCTGCGCACACACACACACACAACAGCGGGTGTGCCGAGGCATTAAGCATGCGGAGCTCGGCAGGGATGGACAAACATTACCGCGAGCGGAGAGAAACTGGACGGCACCAATCAATCAGAGCGCGTCGGATACGACAGCTTTTTGAGGCAAGGAACGCAGCATGGGCCACAAAATAAACACGCCCGATAGCCGCCTTTCCCGCGCACGGAAGGAAGGAAAGAGTGGAGAAGGAAAGGCAGGGAGGTTAACCAGTTTAGCACAACCGATTTGCTACCCTACACATGGGAGCGGGATGGAGGGGGGGATGAAAGATGGGGAGGAGAGAGAGCACATCGCACAGCGCACACATCGTCAGTTACAGTCTGTCACTCTTGCGTGGTAAGTGACGTCACTGTCACAGCCGCTTGTCCAAGCGTGACTGCCGGCGTTCGGCACGCTTTGGCATGGCCAGCGCGGCAACAGCGCATGTCCTATTTTACGCCGGAGCCGCCAGACCAAACTGCATCGCGCGCTACCTTGAATGACCGGTAGCATGCTGGCCTACAGGTCCGAAGCACTGAAGAGATGGCGTCAAGTTTGCGCCTTTGCCAAGCAAAAAAGCGCAAGCTCGCTGCGCACTTGTGCGCATGCGCTGAGGCAACAGCTGATCGCCGCGCTGTTGCGGGCCACGTTCAGCGCCGAACTATACAGGGTGCAAATTTTCGGCGATCCTGGCACGTTGGAAACGCCGGATTATATCCGCACATTAGGCGCTCGCACGCACCAGCGCGCCAAGCGTTTCGGAGGCCGCGCGCAGCCTTCGCGGCGAATGCGCAAGATGGCGTCGAGCGTTCTTAGAGAAGCGCGAACGAGGAGTCGCGCTGCAGTAGACGCCTCACAACTCGCTTCGACAGTCGCAATACGTTCTGCCGCTATATCGATTCAATGCCAAACGCATTACCGTGACCAGTCATCGTGAGATGGGTTCTGCCGAATTTCTTGTCATAGTAGAGCGGTGCATACCCAGTGACATATCATTAGTGGCCCAAGTTGACGTCAGAAAGGTTCATTGAAGAGCGGCACGTACCCAGTGACCCAAGTTGGTCCGACGGCTGGTTTCGAACCCGGTTCCCTCAGCACAGCAGCCCGATGTTCTAGCCATTAGACCATGGCAACTTACCAGAGCAGACGATTGTCTGCTCCAGACCACGGCCAGTTGCACTTCGCTCCTTGAATAGGCAGGACGTGTGTCAAGTGAGTTCCTGAACAACAATTTGCAATGTGGTGAACGCGCTTTAAATCATGGATCTGGGACCTCGCACGGGTGCGACGTAATGGCAACGCACTTATCTCGCATTTACTGCTAAATCGACACTGAATTTTTTAAAGCGAAAGCTTTAATAACCTAGTCGAGCTGAGTTTCGCCGTCACCAGCAATTTGACCTTCATTTGACCGCAGCTGCGCCGTAGCCTTGGCAACGCATCACTTGACTCGCCGCGCCGAGCTCCGCCGGCGTCTGACCCCGCGGATAGGGCCCGGCGAGCTGCTTCACTGGAGAGGGTCCGGAATGCCAAGCGCGCGAAGCTAGCTTCGAAGACTGAGGAAGAGAAAACGCTTGGACTTGTCGGCTTATCATTTATACCTGGCTTAACGATGAGTGTATACCTAAGTATAATAATTAAAGCTAAATCAAAGGTTAACTAAATGTAACAAAGCTTTCGCTTTGCATATCCAGGGTTAGCTGAGCTAAGCCGCAGCCATTTTTATAGAAGAGGTCGGGGAAAACGATTATATACCCAGATGGTCGCAAAACAAGACTGCGTGAAGTAGCCCAAGAATGCTAATCGCAATAAAACAATCTGGGAACACAAAAGCCGCACCCAACGGATTCAAAAGTGTAGCATGAACGAAGTTCTACCCGGGTTCGTACAGAACATTTCACTCAAAATTCAAGGACTGAGAAATAAACCTTATTCGCACACGCGCACTAAATAGTGAAATCACCTTAGCTGCAATTTCTTGCAGCTAAGCAGCTGCTGAGTTGGACCCACGCTTCAAGCTCTTCAGGTCACTTTTCTAAGTTGACTTTCCCATCGTAATGATGTCAATCGCCTTCTGGCACGATGGTCAGTAGTTTGCGATATCAGCCAGATACACATCATGCTAATCCCAAATGGCTGAAACTCATTCCGCCAGGCGATTTCTAGAGCCTAGGGCTAGAAAATGGAGCCACGATGGCTGCGGCGTGAATTAACCAGCAAAACAACAAAGTGGTGGCACAGCTTGGTCGCTTGATCTGGCTTTGTCTAGCGCCACGATGGCAACGGCGATTTAACAAGAGTGTGGTTGGTGGCCGTGGACACGTCACATTGCAATTGTTAAGCGACACTCTCAGAATAAAATACTAGGATTGCATCCCGGTAGACAGTGTCCATGGCGTAGCCTTTGGGGGATGCGGGGTGTCTTTGAATGTTCAAAGTAGCTCCCAACTCCAGTTTTCAAGGAAACTTTCAAAGAAGTTTTAGGGCCCTTGCATCTTTTTTTCTAAATTCAAGGGCTTTCAGGGATTTCAAGGACGTGTACGAATCGTGCTAGACACACTTGCCCTTCTGGACTCGGCCATTAAGAGAGCTTGTAGCGTCCAGATTCTCCGCGGACCGGCAGCGCGCGCGCAGGTAAAAGACGAATGGTGGCGCGCCACAAGCGCGAGCGCCGCAGATAAACGAGCCTCGGGGAACAAATGCCGGGTCAGCGCCGCGCGAGAGCCGCTCGGCGCACCGGGCATTCATCACGGGCGTCGCACACTCCGAGCGTCCGGCAGGATTGGAAGAGAAATAACGGCGGCTCGACTACGACCGCGCATCGTTCTTCGGCGGCCTCCAAACCGACAGCCGAAATAAAGGCGTGAGCGATGAAGGCCAGACTGCCCGCCGCCATATCCGCCCGAAATGCGACTAAAAATTGTCGATTCCACTGCGCACCGTGAAGCGCTAGCACGCCATAGGCAGTGCGACACGGAGCGTCGTGCGCACACACGAAAAAGTCAGTGCGAGCACCATCTTGACTATTGCAGAGGCCGCATTCTCTAACGATTCCTTTCAAATTTTTTTTTTTCTTTTTTGGTCCTTCGTTATTGTCTCGGACGCTGCAGCGCCGCCGTTATTGCTCGGATCAACCACTATAGTAGTTCGGCGCGACGCATGATAACAGAATGCAAGTTGAAATAAAACGTTAGAAAGTATCAGCCCTATAAGTATTGTTTTTTCGACAGGCATTTGCGAAAGACAAAGGATTCGAACACAACCTAACCAGAGCGGAAAAGTTCGGTTCCTCAAAATGAAAGGCACAACGATATTATCTAAAAAACGAAGTAAGAAACAAAAAGCAAAAATGTTCCGCCCAAACCAATCTGACGATGAATGTCGTCAAGCAATATAGCGACACACCGTATATTGCTGAAGGCATCTTTCCAACGCGCACCCTTTGAAACGCACCGTGTTCCGGTAGGGTATCAAGAATAACGTCGATGCATTCGCGTTCTGACTGTCTCTTCTGTTGGAGGACGGCTTCGTGGTTTGTTGCGATGCGTTGTCGCTTCTGCTCTAGTATGTTCGTGCTGCATAAAAGTGTTTTTTCCGAGCGTGAAAGAAGCCCGCGAATACACGCGAAGTGCCTCGAGCGGCCAGTCGCGCGGCAATTCTGCGTGTATTCGCGGGCTCCTTTCACGCTCGGAAAAAAACACCTTTATACAGCACGTATTGAGCAACAGAAAGCTGTATCGGCAGTTTTTCATGTTGCCCTACAATTCTCTCATTGACACTGATAATTAGGACAGTACTTCTCGATTTAAATAATTAATTACAATTACCTAATTAAATCTCAGTAACGAAAAAATTAGTGGCGGCTACTCCACTGTACAGGAAACAGTACGCACTAAGTTTGCTTCGCGTAACGCCGTTTTCCTCCTTTTTTTTAATCGTTCTGCGTGATAGCTTGGTACACCCTGTATGTATGTATATGTATGTATGTATGTATGTCACTTCACACACACACACACACACACACACACACACACACACACACACACACACACACACACTGAATAAAATGGACTACAAATTTAAGGCTACTGAAACAGTTAAAAAGGATCCATCGAACAATAAATAACAAGGCTGCCATGCCAACCAACCCAAAGCTGACTTCGTACAGTGTCGACGCGTTTGGCAGCAAAAACACCTTGCAGGAAAGCAAGAAAAATCGCGGTAGGCATTCTAGCACCCCTATCTCCAGCTAGGCTACAGCTGTCATGGATAATTTTGAAGACCACGCCACGGGCCCCTTCTCTCTCCACCTCCAAACCCGTGAGCTGACATGCAACAGAAAAATCAGATACTCCTTCACGCCAGCATTACTTGCACAAACTGCGTTCCCACTGAAAACCTGCGGAAAATAGATTCTCAGGCCGACCGCACACGAATTCACGCGCGTGTGTTGACGGTCATTCCAATTGTTCGTTACGCAGAGATCACCTCAAAAATAGCAGGAAAGACAGGAAGGCCAGAAGAGGTCGGTAAAGACGCCGCACAAGTGGTGACGTTGAATCCCACGTTTTAAACCGAATTCGACGGAATCGTCCATGTTCTGTCTCCCTACAGCACATAGGGCGGCAAACTCATGAGTCGACTAACTCGGGCCGACCCGTGACGAGTGAGCCGGCTGAGTAGAATTTTGGCGAGCCTGAATGGCTCCGTTTATTTTGTCGACCTATGTCCTACAGTCGCTGTACAAGCCCTCTGAGCCAGGTTACGTACGAATTATCGGATCTCTTCACGTAGAGGAGATGAAAGCGCGCAATCAGAGAGGCTGAAGAAATCGCCCAAGGTGAGGAGAAAACCCGAAATAAAACAGCCAAACAAACGAGAAGTGTCGAGAAATTCTATTTATTCAACAAATTCATCAAGCTTTTTCCTTACGCGGCACAGAACTTACGCTGTAAAGTTAACTGCATACAATATTCCTGCGCCCGCCGGGAAACTGTCGCGACAACCTGTTTTCCCAGATTGTATATATACCCAATAGACGATGACGCAAATTATTCGGGAGAGCGGTGGGAGTCGTGTGCATCCGCTGCTTTGAACTGAGCGTTTTAGCACGGCGTTACCAATGTACCGTTGCCACTGCTGCCGGGTGCCATTTGCGCATGAGCGGCGTGTTAAAAATAACGGAGCGCAGCGGCCATCTGGTTGATGCGATGACGGTGCAGCGGTTACTCACTATGGCTCGAGTGCACTTGGTTGCAGTGAAATTGTGTGTCAGACCACCGATTGTTACCACCTCAGCATCTACACCAGTTCTGTGCATGCTAATCCAGCGCCACGCGTGCATGCGACAGGGAAGGCGCACATCGGCTGGCAAAGCATGGCAGGTGATAACACGGTTCCGTTAAGCTGGGGCCGCGCAAATGGAGCCACCGACTTCGGGCCACGCCAAACATGACCCACGAGGAGTTTTTCACACCTAAGCTCGAAAAGAATGCTGGCAACGACACGACAGCATTCGAACAACAAGGCGTCCAGTCCAACAAGCTGCACATTCGGCCACAAATTCTTCACGAAAGAAGCAGAAGAAAGAAAATGCTAACGCCCTAGCATACAGTATAGAATTAAAAGTCACTATCTGACATTTCGAGCTTGACAACTGCGGTATAGAACTCAATTCTGCTCTCTGCGAGTCAATTCGCAGGTTGTTTCTTCATTTCAAAAATTATTCCGTGTTTTGAGCGACGACCACAAACCGCTTACGTTGGGACTCGAACGCTGAAAAATCCGACGGTATTTGTAACGCCCGGACGTTTATCTTTTTCTCTCTCCCAGTGTGCGTGCGAAGAAACTTGTATTCATCAACCCGTTAAGAAATACTTGCCGCAGTGGGCCGCCGACCAAGTTGATACCCGCGTCGACCGCTCTGCCGACCGACAGTGCCGCAGCCAAGCCCAACATCCGTTGCGACGGTTAAATCACACTGTTGGATTTCTCTACAGGCGTGATGCTTTCCATAATCGACAGCGCGTCCACTTGTTACCAAGATAGATATCGACAAAATAAGCATGGCCCTCGCGCAAAAAAAAGAAGAAAAAAGAAAAAAAAAAAAAAACGCCGAGCAATCATCCGGTGACCTCGAAGGCAGACGATTCCACGCAAGACGACGCAGCCACGTGGTGCAAGAGCAGCGTCGGAGGCTTTTCACGCGCGCGAAGGGAAATGGGGCTGCATTCGGATTCCCCGCCTGATGCCACCGCGCTTGACGACAGCCCAGTCAGCGAGGGCAGATCGATAGCGAGAGACCCCCCCCCTCGACGGGACGGGCGCCTTGCCGTCGCCGCGCATCTTCTGCGACCTCCTCGCCGGCAGGGAGAATTTTCCGCGCGAGCTTTGACGTAACCCGGCGAATGTAGAAGAAAATGTTTATTGGCCGCAGAACGACCACCAACGCAATGTGCGCGCATTCACCTTTGATATTTTTCCAACGTGTTTCAGTGACGCTTATTCGAGATATGTGTATCACTGAGATAACGCTCTCCTACCTGCCAACCTGTGAACGTAAATATGTGTAAAAATCCCACAGACACGACCTCGGAGGAAAAGGGGAGGGCATTACGATTTCTTGAAGACAACGTTTTCTTTGGCGACTTCACAAGGGCTTGGCGCCGTACGTGGGACCTGGGTATCTAACTGGCCTCTTGTTCAAAATACGGCCCTTACGCGTCTCCAAAGCGTCGTAGCGAGACGCAAAAGGAATCGAAATGTAGGACTCAACGAGACAAGAAGCGCCAATTAGCCGTAAAGTAAGTCAATTAACCGTACGGGCATAATTAGCGCCAATATAGTCGAAAATTAACCACACTGCACCATGGACTAATATCTCCGGGATGGGCCACCGGTGGACGTATTCTCGGACGATCGCCTTCGGCGATGTCGCTTTCAGTGCGCGCTTACTGGCTCGTTGAGCAAAACCGGATGAACTGATTGGGCTGTTGAGTACTGCGCCACGCGAAGGCGATATATAACATCGCCGAAAGTGATCGTCCGAGAATACGTTCCCTGGTGGTCTCCTCAAATTGGTCTATTAATAGCCGAGATAGAAATATTTCAGTGCCGCGAAACCCACGACTTCAGGAGGCGAGCGTCACCGCCAACAGTCTCTCCACTTTATTTATTTTGAGTATTGCTGCTCTCAACCGAGAGCATAGCACGAGGGCAATACAAAAATGAAATACAAAAAAATAGGAAAGGGCTACAAATAGGGAAATACAAGTATAATGAATGTAGAACAAAGAGGAAGTGGTTAGAGCTTAAAAAAAAATATAGACAATGCATTTTTCAAACATTTGTGTACAGCACACTAGTGTATCTGGCAGAGATTCGTGTGCATTCAGAAATTAAACACAGCGATCTCTCATTGCATATAATATTTTAAAAGGGGAAAAATGAGGGAAAGAACTGTGCAAAAAATAATAGCAGTTCCCCGAGTAAGCAACCAACAATGATTCACGAGAGGGGGGGGGGGGGGGGGGGGGCAGAAAACACGTGGTTAGGACAACTCTATTCCTTTAGTACCTGCAATTGCACTAGTGAATTCAAAAATTGATATGGTATTTGTGATACATGGGTGCAGTTGATTCCATTCTCGTATTGCTAGTGGAAAAAAAATGTTTATAAGAGTTTCATTGTTGTAGGAATATTCAGTTAATTTATTAGGATGGTTTTGACGTGTAGTTCGAGACTTGGAAAACGAGATGCATTTCGACGTGTCTATTTTAGGGTTGTTATGAAGAAGCTGGAACCAAAACTTTAGGCGCGCTTCTTTCGCTCTACCTGATAGCGTTTTCAGATTAGATGCAGCTAGAAGAGTGGGCGAGTCAGTGCGCCTGCACTTATTATGCATAAATCTTACGACTTTCCTTTGCGCTGCTTCGAAATGCAGATAAATCCTCAGGGAATACTTTTAAGCATTTATTCTGAAGATAACAAGAGCGGCGGATGACAATTACGCCGTGAGCACGGTGTAAGATATATACTCTTTAGGTGAGGACACTCGCCAGACTCGATCAACCAGATAAAGTAGCAAAGGCGCGCGCCGATCGGCCTGGTGACGGCAGCGGATACCTATCGGCAGTACGACGCAACTTCAACACAGAAAGCTTTTTATTGGTTTAATCGCCCGTTGTTATAGCAACCGGCGGTTCGCGGGAAATCCGAAATGATTGAGTGACGCACGAAAGTAGGTCACCGGGGAGAGGGCATGCCCGCGTTCCTTGTCGGCGCACGCTCTCGCCTGCGTTCTAACTGAAGTTGCGTCGTTCCGCCGATAGGTATCCGCTGCCGTCACCGCCCCGATAGACGCGCGCTTTTGCTACTTTATCTGGTCGATCGCGTCTAGCAAGCAAGCCGAGAAGTGTCCCCACCCAAAGAGTATATATCTTACACCGTGGCCGTGAGTCGGCGTAGAAGTGCTTGCGTACCTGCCAACTCTCCCGATTTGTCCGGCAGACCCCCGAATTCCGACCAATCCCCCCGATTGTACGGACAGAGCCATAAATATTCCCAAAATTGCCCCAACCCCACTACGACAAAGAAAAAAAAATAACCAAAGAAATCGCGTCATGCAGCACAGCGCCATCGTAATTGCCATCATGCGCGAGATAGCTCGCCGAAGTCATATTTATAGCCAAGCCATTTGTGTGTGTGTGTGTGTGGGGGGGGGGGGGGGGGGGGGCACCGTAGGCCAATTCCACTCCTTCAGAGCGAGACATGCGTTGAGGAGCGCAGGAGTGCGCGTGAGGCACAGAACTAATATGCGTTGCATAGTAAAAGTTTCCTTTACGTCAGCTTCGCCGCGATACAGCAATGTTGTGCGGTGAAGCATATTAAGAGTGGAAGGGGCCACTGTCACAAGACATAGTACGTGCTCCTGAGTTATACACGCACCGTTTCCGGTCACAGTATGAGCGCCGATATGTCTAATAACTATAGATACACTGGCAGTCATTCGGAGCTGTTTCCGACGTTGCTGTGGCCCAGAAAGTAAATAGCGAATTTTCTTTTCTTTTCCAGGTAGTGCCACCATCGGCCAGTCTGGCGTTAAGTTGCGTGCTACATAGCCTCCAAGACCGGCTAGCCAACGCGCGCCGCCCGATCTCGGATATATCATTAATTCACCGAATAAATTATTAACAGCTGAACGACTACAGAACTTAGCGTTTCTGCTCGGTGTTCCCATTTAACGAGGTAAGCGCACTTCAACATCGTCTAAGCTGCTTAGGTCAGTTGTGAACAACGCTCCGTGACACGTCTACGAAGCGGCATCAATTATATTTCGTAATTCGGCTTTAGAATGACGCGAGATGTCCTGTATGGGGTGAAACGGTGCTCAAAAGAAAAACAGGAAGAAAACGATAGCTGACTGAATCCGCCTCGCGTTTCTTTCGCACGCCTGTACACAGTCAAGTAAACTTGGCTGGAAGTGTTTCACTGCAACAGCTGCCCAACGGAGTGTCTGTCTACTAAATACATTTGAGAGACGTGACAAAAACACCATTCGTTCTTCATCAGCACCAACACCAGCGGTCAGGAAATTCTGCAATATTGCCCTACACGTAGGAAAGGAGGTCAAGCTGCCGAAGTAGAGTGAGAGGACGAGCGAGCGCGACAAAATGCCGCTACATTCGACCCCTGGTTACAAGGCTCGCGGCAGCGTGATACGCATCCGCGGCGTTTGCATTGTGCACGGCGTGCGCCCCTGCATTTCCGCTCGCGCGGGGCTCATTGTGGCAGCGACGCGCATCCGCCCTTTTCCACAGAATCGCGATAGGAACAGGTGCGCGAATACGCACGGCCCGTGGCGTACGCGCGCAAGGGCCCGAGCAGAACGAGCGCAGATCGCGCGGTGAAGTTCGGCGGCATACGCAACTTTCCGATATTTGTTTCTGCAGGCGAAGAAACACGGCCCTTTAAACTGCTCAGAGAAAAACTTCGCAGATGCATGCCAATCCGAGCAACTCGTACACCAAAGACGGCGAAGCATTATAAGGGAGTTCTCACAGCCTTCAACAAATGTCCGGTTCTGCCACTGCCCGAAATCTATACACAAGACTTCGCAAACCACTACAACCGGTGCGATTCTTTCGCTGTAGCGGAGTCTTTTCGAACGCTTCACTATACCCGAACTTAGCACTTCTATACTTCGTTATATCCGACGCATACTCGTGTAAGCTGTGCCAGAGCTCTATACCGACGCCGGCTACGCGTTCTCACCGACTGCCTTGGTCATACGGCCGCTTCGGGGCTCTTAACGCAGGCTGTTTTCTGGCCGAAGTTTGATACCCACCACACCGCCGCACGAGAACCGTTGCAGGAACTCCGCTTAACAACTTCGTAGTACAGAAGTGAAAAGGAAGCTGGCGCTGAAACTCTTGTTCATACTGCAAGCGCCATAACTGCCACAGAAAACCTGCGCTGCTCATGATGACCACCGTGCCACACACGATTTCATTTTCGGTACATGGGAGCCGCCATCATGGGCCCCCTGTAACACGAGCATACTCTCAACTTGCGGCGGAGCGCCGTCAAATTAACACGCTCGGTGAAACCACCCTCGCGTCTGTACAACTATTTTCATGTATACCAATCAACCGTAATATTGTGCGTTGCAGTATAACGGTTGGTTCACCCGTATTAACAGCCCGTAACGGCGGCACGCAACGTCTCCTTTCGAGACTGCAGAAGCAGTACTTCGCAAAACGAGGCACGAGTGTCCAGCTTCTGCCAATCGCAAAATCCTTGTGAAAAGTTTCAAAGTGTGTCGCCGAGCTCAGGAGTGCGCAAGGAGCGCCGTCCAACTAGAGGATTTGGAGCAACTGATGATATTATACAGGGTGTCCCAGCTAAAAGTAGCCAATGTTTTAAAAACGACGGAATGTGCCAGGAGGCTCAAACCAACTCAGTGGTGTTGAGGATTGCGTGTCCTAGTCCGAGGTATTTTTTTTTCGTGTTGCAAAGTCAATTAATTCGTATGATCTAATTGCCGAACTTTTTTAAATACTGGCTTAACCAAGAAAGTGCCAATACGAAAGTTGTAGATCACATTTAAAAATGGCCGACTGAAGTGCTTGCAACTAAGTACCACTGATGGAGCTTCTTGTAGTTGCCTTAAAGAAAGACCGCGAAATACGAAAAATACGTGATCGCGCCACTATTTCAGCGCCCCCAGACAACCGATCAGTAAAGGATATTGTTTGCATTTTTTTTTTTTTTTTTTTACAGACTCACTCGCGTGCCCCGTCGTGATCGGGCGCACAGAGCACAAGGTAAATACATCTGGTAGCGAAGCTTCCATAGAAGCCCATACGTTCAAAACATGGTTGCTTACCGGCGGTCATGGAGGAAGGAAACAAAACAGGAGAGGCCCTGACGTCACTTTTTTGAAGCCGGAAGTGCAGCCATGTTGGTGTGCGACCTCTCTTTGCGCATCCAATCAGGGGTTCTGCAGCTCGCCGGAGCTGATGGGCGCGAACTTTGAACTTGCATGCATTGTTACGAGCCGTCGGAAGTGTGTGCTGCTGACGCGCGTCAAAACAAAGCCTACAAAACTTCTGTAGCAGTTTTAGTGAAGCAGACGCGCTCCTGTGTTTTTCCGTGGCACGTTGAAAAAGACAACGAAGACTCGCGCCGTGACTGCTTGAGTGTATTTATTGCTGGCCGACACTCATACTCACAGACCCAAAACACAACTTTCAAGCTTACACACCAAACTCCAAAGTCAGCTTTTCTCGCGAACAAAAGGTGCTGCGGGAAAGACACCGGCGGAAAAATCTTATCTCACTTTTCAGAGACCGAGAGCCACAGCGAAGCTTCAGGAGCGCGGTTGTCATGGCAACGTTGACATTTGGGGTACCCGTCTCAGTGTTCCTTTGCGAAAAACAGCATGTGACTTCCGCCACACCTTCTCCAATACGCTCGTGCTCGCCAGGGCCTCTCCTGGGGTTTCCTTCCTCCATGCCGGCGGTTCATGGGGCTTAGCGCTATCTGTGTGAGGAGGGAACACTTCCGGCGGAAAAAAAAATAATTTGACGTCATATCCGTCAAAAACAGAAGTGAGGTCATTTTGTTCTCATAGGCGCGAAATTTGTTTTCGGAGGCCTGCTATTAGAGCTGTATATTCAATTGCCCCGCCATTCGACTTCATGGGCGTTCCGAGTTTTCAGCGCGAAAAGCGACGCTGGAAAAGATCAGCCGTACGGGTGTCGAAATCGCATCGCTGCACAGAACATACTTTCTTTAGAGGTCGACGAACGCTTTGGGCGTAGATTGCGTAGGGTGCTCGTCCTTTCGTCGGACGCCAAGCCCGTCGGCCAGCGCTGTTGCACGAAAACAACTTAGTAAACAATTATCTGGCGCTCGCAACTGACTACTTTTGACTGCACAGGTTAAGAAACAATAAAACTACCCGCGTCACCCAATTCAGGCAAACGTCGACAAGCAAAGCAACACAGCATGTGAGGGGGGCGTATTCTAACAGGTGAACTTTACGAGCGCGCCTTTCCACGCACTCCAAGAGTTGCATGGCATTGCAAGTGATAGCGGCGTCAACGCCCACCGCTATCGATGGGCGCTCTCACGGTGGGCCCTGAAAAAAGGTACTTATTGATAATGATCTAGTAAAATACAGTTGTATCTTTTCTCGCCATGCGTATATAAAATGAATTAGGAATTTTATTTTCGTTGAATAAATGTAACTGCGTCTCGCTTTAATTTAGAAAAGCTTTTTTCTTTCCCAGTGTTTATTCCCTCCAAACATAGTCGCGCTTCAATCGCTGCTCCCATAACCGCCCTTGCTGATGTCAGTGACAATTGGTTCTGAACCGCTTTTCGCCCGAAGCTTCGCGACCTACGTGGATCGACCTTGCAGAGAAAGCGGCGGTGATGAAGATGTGTCGCACTTCGACGTGACGTGGCATAAACATATTCGCTCGATTTGTGGATGAAAGCCGAACACACAAGGCATGAAAAAAAAAAAAAAAAAAAAAAGCTCGGGCTTGAGGAAATGTTGACCGCAGAACTGTTTAAT
Organism: Dermacentor silvarum; assembly: GCF_013339745.2. Lineage (NCBI taxonomy): Eukaryota > Metazoa > Arthropoda > Arachnida > Ixodida > Ixodidae > Dermacentor > Dermacentor silvarum. The sequence goes on from NC_051154.1 coordinate 26,277,614, forward strand.
CAAGAAGGAAAATGCAATTGTCATGCTCTTCTTATCGTTCGCGATCATATACTAGTGAGAGCTGTTGGCGTGTACCTTGCGGCCACCTGAAACGCCAAGCCCGTCCCGGAACCGCTGTACAGATATGCGGATTTCGTTTCTTGATCGATCGTGTGGGAACGCTGAAATAGTGGCGCAATCACGTGGTTGTTTTTGTATTTCGGGGGCTTTCTTTAAAGGCAATTACAAGAAGTTCCATCATTTAAATGGTACTTAGTTGCAAACACTTCAGTCGGCCATTTTTAAATATGATCTACAACTTTCGCATTGGCACTTTCTTGCTGAAGCCAATATTTAAAAAAGTGGTTCAAAACCTCGAGTGCTCGCCAGCTAAATATGAGCTGTTACTTCTATCCGCAAATAAACGCCATACGCCCAACATTCAGATTAATATTAATGGGAAGCAAGTTTACGTCGTCGACAAAATCCGTGTACTTGGCATGCACATTCAATCTAACCGACTCAATACTTATACACTTCAAACGGTTACTGCCAGCGTAGACCACACCACACGGCTTATAGGAAGGGTGTCTAATAAGCATGGAGGTCTCCGTGAAGCAGAACTGCTAAGACTGGTACAGGCGTTTTCAGTTAGTAAAATCACATTCTCACTTCCCTATCTACACTTGACTAGGTCCGAGAAAGATAAAGTTAACGCACTGATACGCAGACTCTACAAATTTGCCCTTGCAGTGCCAAGTAGAGCCTCCACTGAGAGACTTTTGGCTACAGATACTTTGAATACATTTAGTGAGCTCGCAGAAGCCCACCTGACAGCTCAATACCAGCGCTTATCGAACACCCACACTGGTAGGCACATCCTAAACTCCGTAAATATTACCCCAGCACCCATGACGAATGATAAATTTAATATTCCCCACCCGATTCATGAGCACTTTCATATACCTCCTCTCCCTAAGAATATGCACCCAAGAATATGCACCCTGTTCATCACGAACATAGAAGGCAACAACGAGCTAAAGCCCTGCAGAAAAAGTTATCTAACTACAAAGACGTGGTCTAAGTCGATGCCGCAGAGTATCCGTGTGGGCACAAATTTGCCATATCAGACTCCACTGGCAGTGTTGCGACGGCAGCATCCATTCTAGCCTCTTCTTCGGAGGAGGCGGCGGTGGCACTCGCCGCAACAATATCCAATTACTCTGTCATAGTGACTCAAAAACTGCCATGTACAACTTTGGAGCGGGTAGGGTTTGCAGGACAGCCCTAGCCATCCTATCCCATAATCCGCCATGCCAACTTCTGAGTTTAATCTGGACACCTGCTCACGCAGGCCTAATCGGCAATGAAACGGCCCACGCAAGTGCTAGAGCTTTCACGAACCGAGCTCAGGCTAGGCTAGGGGACGGTTCAGACGCCAACAATCTACCTCGAGCATTCACCTCCAAAGACAAGTTACTTTCATACCACAACATTTGCGGGCATTACCACCTAGGTCGCCGAACCCTCCCACCTTTAATGTGTCGGTCGTCAAGCATACACGAGGTGCTATGGCGCAGACTGCAGACTCGCACTTTTCTATCCCCTGCCTTACGTCACAAGATTTACCCTGGAATATACCCTACCTCAGCCTGCAAGTTTTGTCCCGTTAGCAGAGCGGACCTAAACCACATTATGTGGCAATGCAAGAACCACTCCCCACCCCCTCACCTTTGTAGAGTTTTAAGTAGTCGGGAGCTGTGGGAGGCTGCCATGCGCAGCCATAACCCCGAACTTCAGGAACCTATCCTGAGGTGGGCTGAGGTGGTATATAGGCGGCCTACCGCGAGTAGGACAACCTCTCTCGCCTTCTCGCAGCCCCTTTCCCTTTAACATGGGATAAAGTTGTTTCTCTCTCTCTCTCTCTCTGGGCAATTAGTTCGTACTAATTAATTGACTTTCTAACACGAACAAAAAAAATACCTCGGACTAGGACACGCGATCCTCAACATACCACTGAGTTGGTTTGAGCCTCCTAGCAAACTGCGTCGTTTTTGAAACATTGGCTACTTTTAGCTGGGACACCATATATATATATATATATATATATATATATATATATATATATACAAACTCCACAGCGCAACCCAACGACAGTTCCGATCACACGTGCAGTGACTTCAAACTTTCTTTCAATGACTAAGAAGACTTTAATTAAAGTAAAACTCAAATCCTCGAATGAACAGGCCACGAACACATCTCCATCATAGCCCAACGGCTGGCGTCGGTAACATGGCCACGTAAATGGCCTAACAATCCGGTGACTGCGAGATCGCTGTGAACTTATCGCGATGCTAATGTTGCGGCAGATGGGAGTATTCACGAGCTGGTGAGTTTTGATCACGAGATGATCAGGCGCCCGGCCGCTCGGAGCGACCTCTTCCTTTCCGGCTGACCGCCGGCTGTAGAGCAGGGATCGGCCCGTCGAGGAACCTGCTTGCCGAGGGAGCCGAGACCGCGCAGCGGCGATAGTCGCTGGAGCACACTCTCGATCAAGCTCCGCAGAGGCGGGCGAATCACTGCCGGGAGTTCCTCTCACGAAGGCCAGTGGGCTAAACAAGCTGCGACTGCCGACGGAAGAAATGGCGGTTTCGCTGGCGATGTTCCAGCCTGCTGCCACTCGCATAGCCGAGCTACTACGATACGTTAGCGCGCCTCGCTGTTGAGCAGGCTCGCCAGGTGACTTGATCTTCTCGCTGTGTTCACTCGTAAGTCACGGTAGTCAACTCGGCATGATGATCCTGAATGAAACAAAGGGAGACTGCTTATAAAACTCCCGCAGAGCGCGCCCACTGCGCGACCACGCGGCGAAGGGCGCAAATCGGTGAGATGAGACCGCGCGGGACACGGAGGCGAGCGAAGCATGCAAAACCCCCCAGTGTGAACGAGTGGGGTGGCGGCGCGCGACGGCCATAGATAAGCTGTACCGGGTCATCGCAGTGGAAGCGCTAGATACACGATCACTGATGTGCTGCACATTTGACGCTCCGGAAGTTACAGCTGGGCGGAAGAATCCCAGTGCTTAGATTGGCTCACTCGTGGTTACGTGAACATCAGTCTGCGGCGGTTTTTTCCTTTTTTCTTAATGCGTTAGCATTAGGCATGGAGGAAAGAAACAAAACAAGAGAGGGCCTGCCGTCACGTTTTTGAAGCCGGAAGTGCAGCCATGTTGGTGTGCCACCTTCCTTTGCGCCTCCAATCAGGGGTTCTGCAGCTCGCCGGAGCAGATGAGCGCGAACTTTGAACTTGCATTGTTACGAGCCGCCGGAAGTGTGCGCTACCGAGGCGCGTCAAAACAAAGCCTACGAAACTTCTGTAGCAGTTTTATTGAAGCAGACGCGCTCCTGTGCTTTTCCGTGGCATGTTGGGGAAGACGACTAAAGGCCCAACCACAAGGAACGGATTTCCGACGGATTTTCGGCGTCGGCGCCGGCCGGCGGCACGCGACGGCGGCCGGCGGCGTGGAGAACAATGCGCCGCCGGTCGGCGCCGCAAGACCGAGCAGGCCAGACTGCAGCGCTGACGGCGGAAGTGGCGGTAGACGCAGGAGACAAACAAAATATAGCCTCCGAGATGGTGCACCGTGCCATGTGAGTGAGCTCGGAGTCCATTTACAAAGCGAGCTTCCGGCGTTGTCGTCCGCGAGTGCCTGTGCCTCGACTGCGTCCCAAACAGCCGTTCGCTCGCGCGTGCTCCGGCCATTGCAAGTTCGCGGGTCGCCGTTTGACGGTGGTTTCGCTCGCGAGCGGCGAGATTTCCTTGCCGTAGACAGGATGGGACCGGGACCCATTTGTGCTGCAGTTGTACAGCGAAGTGGCCAATCAGTGACCGAGGGGTGGTCACCCTGGCACCGACGGCAGCCTCACCGCCGCTGATCGTTCGGCGGCGCCGATATCGTCGCTAGGCCTTCTCCGGCTCACTCGAAAGCTTAAGCTGACGGCGCTTCGGAATGAATCACCGACGCTCACCAGCCGCGATATTTTCTCACCGTTGTTGTCGCTCTTCGCTATAATTATACACAAAGAAGAAAATGCGCTGATATTAGCGGCGCCGTCGGCTGTGATGCGGGCACAACCGAGCCGGTCGTCTGCCGCCGGTAGCCGTGCACTGCAGCTGAGCTCGACAAGTATCGGAGCTCTCGTTCGTGTTTAACGTTCGACAGCGGATATAGTTTTTCATACAATGTAGAATTTACATGTCACGTTATCTAGCGTGAAGTATTTTTGCTAGGAACAGAAGCTGCTGGTGATGCTATCCATGCTATGCGACTGGTGCTACGTTTTTCAGCACAGACAACCAGCGTATATGTTTGCACTAGAGCTACGGACAATTTTTATGAAGTTTTAAAAGTACAAGAAGTCCTTGCTTAGCAAAAACAATTGTTCTGTTAGCGCAACATTTTGCAAAACTGACCGGCTAAATTCGGGGCCGAGGATCTGGCCACATTGCGCCACGCTTGAAATACGTCGACGCCGAGAGTCTCTTGTGGTTGAGAGCCGTCAATGAGCGTCCACGCCGCGTGCCGCCGGCCGGCGCCGACGCCGAAAATCCGTCGGAAATCCGTTCCTTGTGGTTGGGCCTTAAGACCCGCGCCGTGACTGCCTGAGTGCATCTGTTGCTGGCTAACACTCACACAGCCAAAACACTACTTTCAAGCTTACACACCGCACTCCAAAGTCAGCTTTTCTCGCGAACAAAAGGTGCTGCGAGAAAGACCACCGGCGGAAAGATCTCACTTTCCAGGCACCGAGAGCAGCAGCGAAAGCTTCGAGTGCGGTTGCTATGGCAACGTTGACATTTGGGGTACCCGTCCAGTGTTCCTTTGCGGAAAACAGCACGTGACTTCCGCCACACCTTCTCCAATACGTCCGTGCTGGCCGGGGCCTCTCCTGGGGTTTCCTTCCTCCGTGGCATTAGGAGTGTTACAGTGAAAACGTGACATGTGGGAAGCATGTCACGCGTGCGTGTATATACAGGGTGTCCCAGCTATCACGCAGCACGATTTAAAAAAAAAAAACAAGAGGAACGGCGTTACGCGAAGCAACCCTAGTGCGTATTGTTTCCAGTACAGTGGAGTAGCCGCCAGTAATTTTTTCGTTAATTAAATTTAATTAGGTAATTGTAATTAATTATTTATCTCGAGAAGTACTACCCTAACTATAAAAGTGTCAATGAGAAAGTTGTAGAGCAACATGAAAAACTTCCGATACAGCTTTCTGTTGCTCAATACGTGCTACATAAAGGTGTTTTTCCGAGTGTGAAAGAAGCCCGCGAATACACGCAGAATTGCCGCGCGACTGGCCGCTCGAGGCACTTTGCCTGTATTCGCAGGCTTCTTTCACGCTCGGAAAAACACTTTTATGTAGCACGTATTGAGCAACAGAAAGCTGTATCGGAAGTTTTTCATGTTGCTCTACAACTTTCTCATTGACACTTTTATAGTTAGGGCAGTACTTCTCAAGATAAATAATTAATTACAATTACCTAATTAAATTTAATTAACGAAAAAATTACTGGCGGCTACTCCACTGTACTGGAAACAATACGCACTAGGTTTGCTTCGCGTAACGCCGTTCCTCTTTTTTTTTTTTTTTAATCGTGCTGCGTGATAGCTGGGACACCCTGTATATAATGTGCTCGAATGATAGGACGCACGAAACGAATACATTTTATTTTTGTCCGACGTTCCGGCCGGAGTCCGGCCTTCATCAGTGAATTTATCATTTATAGAACTCAATAAGAACTACGAGTAATTTCTCCTACGCTGTCATTGTTGGCTTCTTATGACTGACAAGAAACGGGCTCCTCAGTTCTCGTATATGTTGCGACTGCCGGTGGTCTGCTCCTCGCTCTTGAACAAAACTTCGCAATGTGGTTGAAATCGCGTATCCAGGATCTCACATTACGGGTGCGACGTAATGCGTTTCTCGCAGCGCAGCACTGCCAATGCGATCCGTGCGGAAGGCAGTCCTAGTTCGGCCACCGAACAGATTGCGCGGAGCGTTGATCCATGCACTTCGCTTTGTCGCCTTTTTGCAGTCAAACGCACTTCACGTCTCTGCACCAGACTCGATCCGCGCGCGAGCCGTGCGTGCACCGCCGATAGTGGACAGCGCGCCAACGGCGGGAATGAGCCTCTAGTAAAGCTGCTATCGCAATTATGCGAAGAGGCCGAACAGAAGATGGCCATCAATAATAATATAAAAGCTCTTCTACAGCCAGCTTCGTTTCCAAGAGGTTACTGTGTCGTGACGTCATGACACTCGATCGGTCGCCTCGTATGTAATGCTCGTTGTGAGGGCCGATGTAGCAATACAGCGGACGACCCAGCGAGACGGAAGCGAGTGTCGAAACGACGCCAGGTCCTTCTCCCACGTGACCACATACTGTGTCGTGACGTCACGAAACAGCAGAAACAAAACCGAAACTGGCCGCAGAAAATTTATATTCAATTAGTTACGTCACTCCGAGGCTTGTCACTATTTCGTCTAGTGTTTACGAAGTGTAGGACCTTCCCGTAAGACAAAAAAATGAATAGTCTAAAATATCATGTCCTTACGACTGAAGAGCTTAGAACTGATGTGTCGCGCGACAACCAGCAAGAGGAGGTTCGTTCTTGCTTTTTTTTATGTTATAGCCAAAAATCCTTGGCAGAATATTTCTATTTTCATTCTAACGTTTTTGCCACCTGTCATTTTTATCTGCGCGATTTATCAAACCGCGCATGCTCAGCTAGTGACTAAACTGTACCGAATAACGAAAGACCGGGAGCCGTCTTCCCGCACCAGCTCGACTTGACGTCATGGGTATTGACGGCGTCCGCTCGGTTAACGAAAAGAGTTTCGTCGAAATAATATCAGTGTAGGTGTTTCTCTTTAGTTGCCGTCCTTTGAAGGCACACACGCTGTCCGTTTTCCCGCCAGCTCTGTCGTTCTTTCCTTGCAGAACCTATTCTGATGTTCCCGAGTTGTTTCGCCACGTTACCTATAATAAACGAAATGAAAGGCATGCTTTGCGTCACCGAGCAGGAACCGATGAAAGCTCACCAGCCAAGGGATGCGCCCGTGTTACCTTCGAATTGATTATGCTATTAACAGTAAAATACTGCATGGCCAATAAGTAGAGGGTATGCGAATAGCAATTTTTGAAGCCGAATACGAATCGAATAGTACCAATCGAATAGACTATCGAATACTTTTTGAATAATTAGCAGCCATTTTCACAATTGATGTAAACCCGTATTCACAGTATTCATAAATTTATCAACTTTCTGTCATTCACGGCGCATTAGCAAGCGCTGTTTATCAGCATTAGCAGTTTGTTATACAGGACTTTTCGGAGAGCGCGAATGATCCCTGTAACGTAGCCTGTTGCACCACGTAACCGGTTGCACTGCGGAAGTTCTAAAATTTTATGCGTATGCCCGTATGCGAACACTTTCATGCACGCGGGCATGAAAGTTATCGTACTTTATTTTTAATTTTATGTTTGACTGCGCACAGTTGACATTTTAATATATTCGAAAAATATTCGTACGTACGAAACGTGACTAATCGATGCGGTCGGGCACTATTCGATTTGTTACTTGAAAGTTTCAAATATTCGCACACTCCCACCAATAAGCACAAATTTCCCGCTAGCCTCAAACAAAAGCCGAAAGCACACACACACACACACACACACACACACACACACACACACAAAATGCTGCTTCACACGATCACAGTAAAATTAAATGGTAGCGAAGAAACAAGTGCAAAAATTTTCATGAGACCAAAACTAGCAAGGCTACGAGTGGGGCCAGTCGGTGAAACATCACGACTAAACGGCCTGCATAATTAAGGCGTAAGAAAGGACAGGTTAGGGGCGACACAAGATGACAGACAAGGTGAAGAGCGAACTTACAACTGCCTTATTTTTCGTAACGGCATGTGCCTTGTGTACACATGTATCTAAATCAAGATAAAACATAGGAAAACCGAACAGAAACGAAAATAATTGAAAAACTTAAACGAAGAGCTAAAAAAAGTTGCAGTGGCTTAGCTCGGCTATGCCAGGATATACGTAGCGTTAGCAAAGGTTCAGCTGATTATCCTTAGCTTATTCTTAAGATTATTCTTATGAGTCAAGCTTCTCCGTTCTTCTGCGCTGTTGAGCAGCATTTGCGCTCTCCTTCTCCATGGCTATACCACACTGGCAAACGCCAGTCAGAAGCGCAGCGGCTCCAGCGCAGTGTCAGACGGCGACTGCACAGCGAGCGCGCGCCGGCGCCAGTGCGTCTACCACGGCTATACGACGTCACTCCTCTGGAATGCGCAGACCGGCGCCGGTGATCCGCGCGCGGCGGCGGCGGAGTGCGCGAGAGGTGCCGGCTTCGGTGGCTCCGGTGCGCATGCCGTGTGACATCACTGACCCTTGCGCATGCGCAGCACGGCTCTTGATGTGCCGCGCGAAACGGGCTTGGCTAGGCCAGTGTAGCTAACGCTACAAAATGTATTTGCAAAAAGTAAATGCCGGGCTGAACAGCAACCGTTGTGGGGTGAGGCACAAAATCAAGTTTGTAGAATGTTGCAACACTGACGTTTACATCAAGCCCCTATCCTGTCGCGGCAGTTACACAGGCAGAACGGGAAGTTGTATTAACGCGAGGCTTAGGGGACATATTTATGCAAACACCCCGGAAATTTAGCTGCGCACTATGCGGTTTGCACATGTGAACCGCTTTTTCCCGATACAAAGGTTATCACGCAATCGACTGATCAGCGGAGAGAAAAATGAGGCGTTTCAATTGCTGTCTAAAAAACGAATAGCGTTTTTGAACGCGGCGCATTATATATATATATATAGTAACCGTAAACGACTTAAGCGCACATGTTCAGGGGGAAAGTAAGCTGAGCGGTTTTAATCTGTTTCTTTTCTTTTGTGTCCGGTACCCCGTGTCATATCTTGTTTTATATCTAAGTACTATCGACCAAAAAGTTTACGGACCAAGGTATCTGACAAAAAGCTGAATATCTCCGCAGCCTCAAAACGCAGTCTGGTACTTTTAAAGGCTGCTCGGATATGTAGCGTTTTCCGAGATCCCGTGCTTCGTTATCTTTTCTTTTCTTTTTTTTTTGGTCCATAGTACATATAGGGCGCATATGCCGCTACGAAAAATAAGCCAGTCGTGAGCTCGCGCTTCATTTTGTCCGTCTTCTTGAGTCGCCCCTAATCTGTCCTTTGTCCAGCCATGAAGACGGCGAGTGCTCTTTGAAGCGCGTCGTCGGTACTCGTTGCGTGGCCCGACGTGGCAGAAGACCGGCCGAGTCGGAGCATGAGGGCCACAACTTCACGATGTTCTGCTCCCACGTGACCACCTGGAGTCATGATCGGCGTCACGACGCATGAAACCGAAACCGGCTCTAGACAAGCCATTATAGCAAATAATTTAGGGCGCTCTTAGGCGCAGTCCCCGATGGTCGTGTCAGCGTGTAGAAAAAAAAAAAAACTCATTGGCTCGAGCCTTTTTTTTTTTTCGCACTTTTAATATTTCAGTCTGAGAAGATTTAACATAAAAGGCATGCGCTGCCGGTGTTTTGTTTCATGACATTTGTTTATGGGCTATCATTCTCAAAATTCTGAGGAGCTGTATAAATTTGGACATGTAGCAGCACCAGCAACGCGCAGAACTGTTGTCGACGGCGGCGGCGTTTTCCCCGCGTTCTCACCGAACGCGCGCGGCGTTGGTGACGTGTTTACGAAGAACGTGCCAACCTTTGCCGTACACCCTATGGCGGTGTACCGTAACGACCATGAGGCCATGGTCCCTGTGGTCAGTAAATAAATGAAAACCACCGGATCGTATATATTTCTCAGTTTTTAATAGTTCAAATAACCAATTACAACATCACATCTTAATAGCCATAATTGGAAATACATAATCCCCACCATAGTACAGCTTCGCTGGTCTTCCATCTCCACCTCAGTGAAAGGGCTGACAGTTTTTTTTTTTTTTTAATTTTCTTCCAAAGTTTCGATGTCTAGGACTTTCATTTAACGCAAAAAAAAAAAAATCTACCGGTCTAAATAAGTGGTTAACCCCTTCAGGTGCCGATTCTGTTCATTGAAAATTTAGTTTCACCACATCTGTTGCATGTTCAGAATCATGGAGAACGTACGGACGGTCCCAGTGGAAAAAGATTAGCGCAAGTGACTGGTCGCAGGAGCGGCAAAATCACGATGCGCTTTCTGACGGCCACCCGTGCTTTGGAAAATGGAATGTGCCGCTCCGGCCACCAGGAGGGGCCGGAGGAGGGGCCCTGACGTCGCTCTTTGTGAAGCCAAGTGACGCCGGAAGTTTCTGATGACACCGGAAGATTCTCCTTTCTTGTTTACATTTCTCGCGAAACTACGCCGCGCTGCGCGCAACCGGGCTGCTTGGGCGCACGTGCTCTGCAGCGATCCTAAACCGGAAGATGTAATCGCGATGTGTCATCGCATTACCGTTGTCGACGCCATGTTGAAAGAAGTTCATAATGAACTTCGCAAATTCGACCGTGCGCTCGAATTTCAAATAGTTTTGTGCAGTACTAATTTTATTTAGTTTCAAAACTATTAATTTGACCCGTGTGCTTCCGTGAATGGCGCGCCGTTGCATGAATGCAGCGCTTTGAGCGCTAATGTTAATGCCAACGTGCGCATCTAGGTCATGAAACACTACAGGTGGGTAAGCAGGCATTGAGAATGCCGATGTGGAGGGCAGCAAAACGAAGCACATATTCCGCGCTAAACTCCACCGGCACACCTGTGCAGGTGTGTATGACCCTCGAAAGCGCTCTCCTCAGACTAGCTCGTGCTGTCGCGAGTACTGCGAGAAACGAGCAGCAGTCGAGCAACATGTGTTTCAATACGTACAAGAGCAAATTGTTACTTGACACAAAGTTCTAAAGCCAGGATTATGCATTCTTGCATAACGTTCTACGTTATCATCGTTATTTATTATCACCCGCTGTCAAAAGCAGGAATACTGCGCGACTGTCACTGACCTGCAAGGCGTTCATTGTACAGATTCTGAAACACAGTGGTTTCGGTCTATACAATGGCACGTTAGAATGATTCCGCCGAAGAGGGCAAAATTTCCCGCAGATATTCCTTATAGTCTGTGGCCAATGCCGTGGCGCGGTACATTGCGTACAGCGTTGCATGCGCATTCGTCATCTCACGCGTTTGAGTTCATTCAGTCCCACCTGGCCACAGCAACATCCGGGAGAGCACGGTCCAGATAAAACAGCGGAACAAAACACAGAGACTAACGCAAACCTGCCCGCACGACGCCTTTGCCACGGTACGAAACCTACGGCGCAACACGTGTGAGCGCCACACCATATAGCAAAGCCGCCATTGTGTCACGAAAACATGGCCGCTACAGCGCAAAAATCGTGAAAAAATAAAGAAAAATACCATGACTACGTCACTTCCTCCACACTTTTCTCCTAGAGCGCGCGGAGGGGGTAGGGCCTCTCCTCAGTTTTTTTCCTTCCTCCATGCTTGCGCTAATCTTTTTCCGCTGGGACTGTACAGCTGCACAACAGATTTAGAATTTTAGATTCTGCAGCGAGTTTTGTAGAAAATGGACTCCATGGAAGAACTCTACTCGAACGTCAGATATGAGCAAATCAACTATTTCATATCCAGCATACTTGGAAAGCACCTACACGGGCATATGAAAAATAAGTCGGACGTGAAGCATTGAAAAAAAAAAAAAAAGAAAAAAAAAAACTCAAAGTGAATACCCAATGTGACGTCATACAGCTGCATACTGGCACCGGGAGTAAACAGGCAGCCGTCTACCTTCCAACTCGTTTTACTAAACACTTTACGCATATTATTCAACTTTGCAGCACAGGTGCAATTAGAAGTGTTTCACGATGTACGCGGCATGGTTTTAAGTATTTTCATCCGTGCTTTTCTCTTAGCACTACCCTGGCGTCCACAACTCTACACGCAAGATAGTGCACACAGCGCCTGTAAGGGGCGGGGGTAGGTTAAGACCATAAACCTTTTAAGATATTTCTGTAAATATATTTTAAAATGGCTATTAATTACACAAGCAACAAAACCAATATTGTTCTTAGAGCCGCAGCTGCTTCGTAAACTGCGATGTCATATTCAATAACGAAAGCTCACGCGGAAGTTGCAAACGTCCATGGAATCAATTGCCTTCCTCGACGTTCTCATACGACACGCTTCCAGGGAGGACTTGCAACTACTGCGTACAGGAAACCAACTCACACTGGCAAATACATGAGGTTCGAGTGCTTCGATCCCGCGCGTTCCACATCTGCGCCGATTCTGGACAGCGTGAGCCATGCCACAGTACGGCTACATTTAGCAGCTGCTGAAATAGCAAGAACTGCGCTCTTATACTGCTAACCGTGAAATGGTACAGGAAAAATAGAAGCAGAAGAGCGCACCGGTCTCCTACGCACGAGGTGTAGGCGAGGCACTTACAAGGATCTTTGGCACGTAAGTATACGGTGTCAATATCGCGCAACGTGCCAACAAGAAAGTTAACAGCTGTACGTGCGAAAAACCCTTCGGAAGCGACAAAGTATCAATGTGTAATCTTCACGATAGATTTCACACAACGTACCGTGCAAGAATTATGACGCGTGCTACATTGGCGAGACTGAAACCTCTAAAACAAGGATTCAGTAGCATCAGGAGTTCAGAATTACATATCCGCTAACCATATCATCGGCGGGGATTCTGCTGGTGTAATCCCCGACAGAGTAGCGCCTGTCTTCACGTCTGCTCATATCCCAATCAACAACACACGCGTTAAAACCGACGCGGGGTTATCCTTTGCGAGATACACACCCGCACTCGGCGCCGCCCGGACCCTCTCGCGTCGCTCTTCATCGTGAACATTCTCCTTTGCTTATTTGAACTTTAGGGGAGTGCCCGTTTTATTTTCGATAATGCACCACCCTCGCCTGACGAGTTTTCGTCGAACACTACACAAGGAGCGGAATATGAGGCCGCCGCCGCCGGTAATCGAACCCGAGACCTCGTGCTCAGCAGCGCAAAGCCACTGAGCCGCGTTTCGGGGCGATGTTACATCCCACAGCCACACCTGCACTATGAGGGACACAGTATAGTGTGGGGGCTCCAGGTTGTTTTGAACACACAGGGTTTATCCTCAGCCCACATCAGAATGCATTATACATATATACAGTATAATGTATATACGTAGAATTAGTCACCAACTCGCCCAACTTTTCACATTACACAATGTGGCCACCGTAACCTGGAATCAAACCTGCGACCTTGTGTTAAACAACGTCAAAGCCATTGAGCCACCTCACCAGGTCTGACCATGTTTGAACAAGTTGCATTTAATGACAATAAAAAAAAAAGCACTCATTGTTGAAATGCTCATGGTTCTCACTCATTTTCTTTTTAAAATAAAGTTTCTTTCCTTCCTTCCATATTTGTCAAAAGAAAAAAAAAACCTTTATGACGAAACTGGTGCTATTAAAGTGTCCCGCAATCATTGGCCATCCACAAACTTACTACGGGTTGTGCAGGGAAAACTACCTAACAGGTCCGCCGCGGTGGCTTAGCGGCTATGGTGTTGCGAAGCACGAGGTAGCGGGATCAAATGCCGGCGCCGCATTTCGATGGGGGCGAAATGCAAAAACATCCGTGTCCCGTGCATGGGAGGCACGTTAAAGTTCCCTGGTGATCAAAATTAATCCGTAGTCGCCCACTAGGCCATGCCTAATAATCAAATAGTGGTTTTAGCAGGTAAAACCCCAGACTTCATTCATACGCTCTAACATATCGGTGCCCCTTTCAAATACGAACACGCCGTTTTCTTTTCCTCAGTTCCGGATAAATCTTGAAGTAGACGTCAGAAGAACAGTACGCCTAATGTTGCGAAAGGTAACTTTCTTTTATTACGGTGCAAATGCCCAAGACAAAACCAACAAATATGTACAGGTGACCCAGAAAGAAAACCGAGTGCGCGAGCGCTGGCCTATCAGCATCTCTCGTCGGGGAAACAGCAAACAATAAAATAATAAAAAGAGGTGCTAGGGCCTTCACATTTTAATATAACACCACTTATATTAACCCTGTAAAAACGACTTCCCAGCAATGTATTTCTGGTTAAAAGTGAAGCCGACTTTAAGGGGATCGGTGTAAGCTTGGTCTTTGTAAGCTGGCTTTCCCACGTTTTGTGTTGCAGTGAAGCGCTTCCACAGAAAGAAAAATGCGATGCGAACGGGGCCCGATAACGATATCGCGTTCCACTCTTAAAGGCGAAGCTTAAGCGTCCTCAAATTTTTGTTCACTGATAAATCAACCTTTTCGTCAAGATGGAAGCAGCAGCCGTGAACTGCAGGTATTTATGAACGGAACTGATTAGGGCACCAACTCAGCGCAAGCAAGAACGTTTATTTGTCAATGCTGAAGAAATGTCAGCTATCAGCTTTATTTTTTTTTTTTTAATTTGGCAGTCAGTAACGTTAGGCTATAGCCCAAGTCTGGGGCGTCGTTTTTCAAGGCACGAATGTTAGGCCTTATTGTGCGAATGTTAGTATTTTGGGCGTTTACGGCTTCGTTTCTTCACGGCTTTACAACATCGCTTTTTACTTCCAAATCAGATACCAGCCCGGATTCATGAGTTATCTGCAGCGGACGCAGCTCGGTGAGCGTGTGGGTTGCCATGAGCGTCAATGGTCTCGGACCACTCGTCGGACTGCCATCCTACTTCACCGCAGCTTCGTCAATGGTCTCGGACCACTCGTCGGACTGCCATCCTACTTCACCGCAGCTTCGTATAGTGGCGTGATTGAGCAGCACATGATTCCATATGTGCTAGACGGGCCATTTAAGGTTGGTTGCTTTTATTTGCAACATGATTACAGCCCTATCCACACTCAAGGGTCGTCAAGGCGATGCTTGAGGAACGCGCGATGTCGGTGTTAGAATGGACTCCAAAGGACGCTGAAAGTTTTGGGAGCCATGAAAGCAAACCTACCACGAATGTATATGAACACGGCAACGACCTTTGGCAAGTCGTTAAAGTTGAATGGGACGACCTGCGCCAGATATCTGGTTACGTAGACATGTTTCAATCTCTTCATCGACGCATAGCGAGTGTCATAACTCTGAATGGAGCAACGACACACTACTGACTCGAGCTCCTTCGCGTAAACAGATATTTTCTGCCATTATAATTATTTTACTTTAGTCATCTGGAAGATATATCACAATTTCAGCACAATTTTGTTTTGTACTTTCGGATTAAAGCATGGTAATTGATCTCACGTGATGGGTGTCTATCGCGCTTTGAAATCACCGAACCGCGGCACGTCACCACCACGTCAATCGTAGCGATCCCAATGAAAAACATCGGGCAGTGACCAGTGTTGCCACTTTAGAGGTTTTCCTGCTAAATTTGTCTGCTTTCTGCGATACCTAGCGGGACCATTTGTTCGCTTGCGGGCGGCGGGTTTTTTTAGCGCTTTTCAAGTAATAATGACCTCTTTTTTGGAGGTCACCTGTACATATTTGTTGGTTTTGTCTTGGGCATTTGCACCGTAATAAAAGAAAGTTACCTTTCGCAATATTAGGCATACTGTTCTGACGTCTACTTCAAGATTTATCCGGAACTGAGGAAAAGAAAACGGCGTGTTCGTACTTGAAAGGGGCACCGATATGTTAGAGCGTATGAATGAAGTCTGGGGTTTTACCTGCTAAAACCACTATTTGATTATTAGGCATGGCCTAGTGGGCGACTACGGATTAATTTTGATCACCAGGGATTATTTCCAGTAATTCGTGCTTCGCGTCTCGTAAACATGTAGCTTTTCCATGCCCCACTTCCCTTAGGATCATGATCCGCAAACAATGCGTTTCGCATAAGTATATAATAAACCGCGTACAAGCGCTCTTGCGCGACAGCGACAAGCAACACGATGGCTGTCGCGTTCGATCGTCGCCTATAAGTCGTACCCGCGCGAGTGACGACTTTGAGCCGACGTCTCCCCGGTGTCGCCGGTATAAGGGCAGTAAATGCGCGCCGAAACTGGCGTGACGCGTGCTTTATTCATTTAAGTTGATGTGTTTTACTGTAAAGAGCAGCATAAATATTCATAAACGCATCAACATTTAGTCGTTTGCATGTTCCATGCGACAATCGGTAGCACTTGACCGATGTATGTACACATCCCGTTCCGGCTTCGCGCTATTGGCTAGTCGCTCATAGCACTTCCGGGCGACGAATTCTAGATTTCCAGAACCGAGCAATCGAGCGACCTGCTCACGCGACGGCCCCTCTCGTCGCTCATCGCCCTTGCGCACAAAATCGCTTCTGATGCGGTTCGGGCTTACATTTCATCCCTCCATGCCTTCTATGAACTATATAGCTCTTACAGTTTCGGCAGTTCGAAGCAGTTTCACTCTTCGCCATTTTCGCAGACGTGCTTTAGGGGATATTGCATCGTGAGATGGCTCCGGTGAAATACATTCAAAAATTCAGTTGGCTAATTTCGCTTTATCAGTACTTGCACTGCCGTGGTCTAGCGCGGTTTTAGAGCGTGTCTTCAGCCAGCTAAATGCGATTAAATTTAAGTTAAACAGAATATCCACAGAGATGACAAATACCATCCTTACTGTGCGGGCTGGTCTCCCAAGAAATTATAAATGCTGCTGCAGTTTTACACGCTGCCCGAGAACGTTGTTCGCACGACGTGAAATCGAGGTTCCAGCCCCTGGTGCGGAGGAAGTCCTACACTTTTTCACATCACCTGGGGCTGCTCAAGACAGCCCGCACACCTGAAAGACACAGATTTGGCAGCACAACACACGTTGGAGTAGTGGGACTGTCCAGCTCTGACCTGGCCGACCAGCAATCGCTGATCGACCAGGTTGGCCAGTGGGGCTCTCGACTGGGGCTCCGTCATGCGAATAACTTATTTTTTATCATTGAATAAAAGTTTCTTCTCTCTCTCTCTCTAGCAAGATCGCCACGATGGAGCTCTACGGAGTCAGCGATCACACCGATCCTAGACCCAGCGAACACACAAAGATGACGAAACTTGACATCTTTCTGCAATTTTAATCACTATCCGGTAGTTCAACCTGATTAGCGGCCAGTGATTGTAGTAGTTCACATAAGCACATTTCTTTAGTTTTGTTTCGCAATATGTATCCGCACCTCATATAGTCTCACAAAGAAGGGCTTATCAATATTGTTACGAGGCGGCAGACAAAAGGAAAACGTATTTACAACATATTTACAAGGCGATCATGCGCTCCAGATCAAAAAGCATCTTAAAAAAAATTAAATTATGGGGTTTTACGTGCCAAAACCAGTTCTGATTATGAGGCACGCCGTAGTGGGGGACTCCGCAAATTTGGACCACCTGGGGTTCTTTAACGTGCACCTAAAAAGCATCTTCTTCGTCGACACTCCTCTAGAAGAATAGTACCGTGAAAATACTGATAATTAAATTTTTAAACAAAATTGCCTTTACCGCCTAGCGTAACTTTTATCACTGTGTTTTATGCAGATGCAATGCTGGTGATAAAGATTTATTAAAATTGGGATGGCTCATCGGCCTGTTAATTAAGGGCGATGGCGTTGGAAAATGGTGACGGGGACGCAATAAAACATGTTTTGAACGCGATTCTGATTGTCTGCATTTAGCGGGCATTTAGGACGGGATTTAGTTTTTTTTTTTTTTTTTTTTTTTTTTTGTGGGGGGGGGGGGGGTCAACTGTGTGTGTGTGTGTGTGTGCGTGTGTTGTGGGCAACAATGGCAGTGACAGGCGCGCCGCACGTGTATCAAGCAAACGCTTTTGGCAAGAGCTGCTTGCTGCTGACAAACAGTTGTGGCAAGCTCAGAAACCTCCACTACCATCGAACGCTGGAAGAAGCGCTCCTTCGCCGGAGCCGCCGGTGAGGCAGTGGTCAGAAGCGTATCGCATGACCACGGAAAATTACGTTTGCGCATGCTATGTAGTAGTACGCACTGCTGCCGCTAGTGCATGGAGATGTAATTCGACCACCACTCGCACGCCCCGGTTAATTTCTGGGGCACCTACACTCCACCTCGCACTGCCAAATGTTACCCCATTGCAAAATCATGTAAGGCAGCCGTCAACAGTTTTTAAGGTGCAACAATCTATGGGCAGCATAATTATCACTCCTGCCACCATCCGATGCAATTTCGTTGCCTAATACTCAGCGAGACCAACAATTGCTATTTAAACACGAAAGTTTCTATCCGAACCAGAGTAATGGGACGTCAACCAGAACTTTTTTGTTCCACTGGTCTTAGCGTGGCTACAAATATCTAACCACAAACACAAAAAAAGAAAAGAAAAAGACGTGACACGCAGTGCGCTAAACCACACAATTACAATAATTGTTACAGTGCATTATTGTCATAACACATTTTTATAAAGTAAACCACACGCTATATCTCAGGCTTGAAGTATTTTCAAGCGTCAGATAGAGCATACAGAAGGGATTAGAAATTACAGATCTTTTTTTTTTTTTCGGGTTCATTGGCATCTTTCTGCATTAATCAATGTTTTACTTTAAGGTGTTATTGTATTTTAATCTTTTTGTATGCATTTACTGTACTGCCCCCCTTACACAATGTCCCACGAGGGTTCTGTGAGGTACTTATAAAATTTCCAAGCCACCTGTTTACGCAAGAAAGCCAAAAAGGTACCCCAAAATCCCGCTACTTCCTTTAGCACTTTTTTCTTTTGTAGCTCCTAAGTGCGCGCGCGTGTCGTTACAACACATATATTAATAAGCTAATAAGCATATATTAATTTGCGGTTCTGTCGTGCGCATAAGCCACAGCTGACAAAACCATGGGGCTACCGTCTACGCATGAGACTGGCGTAAACGAGGGTGAAATTATCGTTGCTGGAAGACGATTAAAATCACGGCACTTCCGTGACGAAATGTGCATTAAGCTCATAATGAGGGTATACAGCGGCCATAGTCACAAATGATGTTACCACTGGTTGCTTTCGAAGCAAAACATGGCACAGCTGTTCAGGTGCGCGAACGGAAAATTTACTCGTAGCACACAGGTGACCGAAGTTATTGGTGCACCATCATCGCGACCGTACGTACTCTACATTCCATACATCCCGTGTGCCTTGCCGATATGCCAAGACCTTTGCTGAAAGGTCAAACACGACACGTCGCTGTCAACTTAACACCGACAGCGTTCTCTGCTTTCAACTTCGCGAACATCGAACGCAGTTTACCAATTACAGTGAAACGAAAGCCAGTCCAAGAGCAGAAAAGGAGTTGTGCATTAGATTGCCATGAATCCCGTCACGATTAAATACACATGCACGCACACGCTTCCGGCACCAAAACTTTCGTTGACACCGCCGATCAGTCTCCCGGGTTGTTTGCCAACAGATATACGGACTAGCTGCTCTAGGCCTAATGCCAATACAGATAAAATGTGATAATAGCGAACACTCGAGAGATATAAGGTCACATAAGTGTTCACCTTCTTTCGTTGAGGGCTTCCAGTTCTTACTGCTCACGGAGAGAGACATTATGATGCAGGGACACGCCTTCCTGCATGGATTCAAGGGGCGACCAACAAACTACCGCGTCCGCGACCACAGCATGTTGACGGGAAGTCCGTCGAGTGGCTTGCTAGCCTCGTTGACCCGCTAGAGAAAACCGCCGGCACTACCGGGCGGCTGCTACGGAACGGCCGAGAGTGCGCTGTCGTCGCACGTCGCTGTTGTCGCTGCCAGTGACGGCAGCGAGAGCACCATTGACAGCGGCATCATCGAGTATTTGCGGATTCGCGGCGTCAGTCGGCTGCTCACCGCGAAAATAACGCTTGCAGTTAAAAAATGGCCAAAGGAAGGAGCGAAAACCAACGTTCGTGATCTGTACCAGGGACACAATCATCCTACTTAAGCACTCACCATGGGCGGCGGCGATCTGGTAAGCTACAGATGATTGCGCCCCTTTGGTAGCACTGTTTCAAACGCTGTTTATTTCTCTCCGCGATTTGACCCTCAAGTCGCCTGAAATTTTTACTGATATTTGTTTCAGAACTTGAAAAAGTCGTGGCATCCATCGACGCTACGCAATATCGAAAGAGTATGGAAGGCGGAACAGATGCGCGATCAGGAGAAGGCGAAGATCGAGCAATTGCAGAAAGAGCTTCAAGAAGAACGCAACAAGCAGGAAATGCGCCAGTATGCCGAGAATAAAGGTGTTGTAAAGTACGTATTACACTGCCCGTCATATTAGTAGCTTCTTTTTGGAACTCTTGGAGTTGTCTCCACGTCAGTCCCTTTTTTATTTTTTTTTTTTTCTTCATTGCACCTCAGAAAAAAGCAGGAGCGACTCGACTGGATGTACCAGGGAGTTGCTGGTCTGGTGGACAGGGAACAGTATCTGCTTGGTCGCAAGGTTGACAAGAACTTTGAAATCTTGAAAAAAGAGGAGGACGGTGTGGTGGACAAGAACGAAGGTAAACAAATCGTTTTTGCGTTCCTGGTTTGTTTCTTAATCTGCCTGTTTTTTGCAGATGAGGAGCCCGGTGCTATTTTCACCATGGCGCCTACTAATGCTACTGTGGACCTGGAAAACAAAATACGAGAGGACCCATTATTTGCCATCAAGTGCGCTAATTTCAGCGTATAATTTATTTGTTCCAAATGAGAGTTGTATATTTCTTCCAGTTTTTTTTTTTTTTTTTTTTGCTGACAAATTTTGGTGTCGGTTCTCAATCGCTCATGCCATAGCGTGCAATGTGTTACAACCTAAATGTTGTGCCAGAACTAGCTTGGCTTTCAGTCATAAATAACCAGTAAACTTTCCTGTGCCATATTATGTCTAATACGTCATAGCATTAAATGAAAGAAAATGTCACCACAGATGTTACGAAACATGGAGAGTACCGTACTTACTCGAAAATATGTCAAACACGAATGTAGGTTGACCCCTGTATATTGAACTCGCCTGAAAATTAAAAAAAAAAATTTAATTCGAATAAAAGTCGACTCATATCTTTTTAGAAGAACAACAAACTTTGAACATGACACACCCTTATGTACCGTAAGCTCAACTACTAAATCTCACTAGTCTATGCCACAAGCTACATCTTCACGAGAACCTGCCAAAGAAGTCATCCTTGTCAGATGCTCCTCGGGCATCCTCGGCACCCCAAACAGCATCGTCCTCTGCCGTCGAGTGACTTGCATATGCAGCATTTTTTAAAGTCAGTCTGGATAATCTCCAGAGTGGCCTTATGGTGGGTGCAACAGGGGAACCCTGTTAGTTTAGTACTTTTGCTAGCTTTATTCACGATTATAGGTCGAGATTGTTTGGTCATGAATATAAGTTGATAGCTCATTTTGGGCAACGTTCTTGGAAAAGTAAATGTCAACCTATATTCGAGTAAATACGGTAAGCTCGGGTCTTTAAAGGTGTAAAATAAGTCGCTACCATCTCATTATGTTTTCATTTAAGAAGTTTTGTTTTGTAATGTCTACTGACTATGCTATGAATGTTTAAAATTTTTCTTTGTACAGAAAATTAGCAAGCAGTACAGGGTGCAATATGGTATGCAAAAATGTATCAAAACTAGGTTGCTCACTGCTGTCATTGAGTCCTGTTTATGGCACACAAGTCTGGTACAGGCAGCTTTTAGTGTGCTTCTGTGTGTTCCAGTTTTTGTGGTTGCCTGTGTTTTTTCCGCTGTAGCTGCATCAAGCTATCTACTGTTATCACTACCTGTGCAGTAGCTCAAAGGCTGTGCCGATGTGCTGCTGAGCACTTGACGGCAAGTTTGCTTCACAGCCATAGTAGCTCTATTTCAATGTGGTGGAATGCAAAAATGCCCAGTGCCCTCCACACCTTTGCTGTGTCATATTATAGCCCAGGTTTAGCTTTGAAATGTAAGCCCTATGACTCAGATGAAATATTCATTGCATTTATAAATTTGAAGTCCAGCCTAAACAGAAAAGTCTATTTAGTTAAACATGTTGTTTGGCAAGTTGGTGCATTGTACAGGCAAGGGCATGGAGGATGGGACAGGTAGCACCTGTCCTGTCCTTCACGTTCGTCTTTTAATGCACATTGGCTGTGCCTTGTGCATTGTAATGGAGCCAGCTGATATTTGTAAAATGGTTGAGAAAAGTCTTGCAGATGACTCTCCATGGCCTTTGCAGCGTCTTCTTCGCTTTGTTAAACAGCGCATGCCTGAGAAATGAGCTGTAGGCATGGTTTAATAATACTGGAGCCTCGCAAAGTGAAAATATGTATCCACTTGAGCTAGCGAAGCTGAGGTTTGTGCCATTCGTAGCATCCCCGTTTACTCGGAAATTCATTGTGTATTAGTAGGTAAGATATCGTAGCATAATTACAGAGCATGCATTATTTATTTATTTTCCTTTCTTTTCCTCACGTAAGTACAATTAACCATAAATGACATTTGTTCACTGGAATGCTTTCATGTGTTTATGCAAGTGCTTTGAAGCAGTACTCGGAGGCAGTCTGTTTCCGCAGCTGCAAAGGAAGTTTCGCTTTCCAGTTGTTTCATTAGAATGTTTCCGTATGGTGCTAGTACTACCGAAAACAGATGGTAACTACATGAGTGCTAGTTTTACTACACCATACATGCACAGATGACACTTGGCAAGGCTGATAATGGTAATGTTGCAGTAATGCTGTGCTGAAAATTTTTGTTCCGACTTTCTATTTTATGGTGTGCTCCGTTAGCCACAGCCACCCACAGAACTTTGATCAGTCTTCGTGGCCTAGTGCTTCCATTCATGGGTAAACAGGTGGTACTGAGCTGGCCTTGCAGTATACCACATGACCACCGGTCTCAAGCCCACAGCTTTTCTTGGTGAAGTGATGTTGAAGCACAGTTGTTTACAATAACATCAGTCTGTACAATTTATTACACTGGGCTTGCATACCACTGTCACACTGCAAGGGCAATACATAATACAGATACACTAATGGGTAGTTTCGAAAAGCATTGTAAAAGATCATTTTCTTTCAGGAAACAAGAAATGAAGACTAAGAAAACCTTGCTGAGCAATCCTGTGAAGATGAAGCATCTCAAAGAAATGGTAGGTTTTCATTCAAAAACCTCAACAAAAATAAGGCAACAGGAAATAGTTACACCAAATTTTATTGCTACTGTTGTATATGAAAGGGTAAAGTCAAAAAGGTGATGTTTGAAAAGATTATTGTTCCAAATTCGCCAAAACTTGGTACAAGAGTTCAAAATTAAGCATGAACTATTAGGTTGAGATGGGTGGGTATCAAATTTCTAGTTTGAATCAGTCAAATCGAATACTGTTAACTGTTAAAAATGTTTTAATGAATAGGTTCTTTTCCAATAGCATGTTTATTGCACTTCATGGCCTATGCATTAGAGAAGGGAGTGGTTGGAATGAGTGCATCGAAAGAAAGATTTTAAAAATGACCGATCCCACACAAGATGGGAATCTATTTAGTCGCACAACACGTAGTGAAATGTTTAATGTTTTCGCTTTGTGTTGTGTATTACCCACCTGGTTGCTCATGTCGACGTGTGTGTTCTTGCGGCACTTCATAACTTGAAATGCCACGAACACAGCACCAGACTTTCATTTTAAACAACATTCTTGCTCCTTGAAAAGTTTCCTGATGGTATTTGTTCAGAGAGAGAAGAACTTTATTGAAAGTGAAACCTCAGTTTGAGTCTGTGGAGAAAAGATACACCTAATCAGCCAGGCGTAAAAGACCGAGATGTCCAAACAGTGCATTCATAATGTCTGGGGAGGAGTCTGCTAGCCACTGATCACAGATTTGTATGTAGTGTATATGTGACAGACTCCTCTGCACGGCTGTGCTACCTACTCCATTAAACCACGTAGGTGTTCTGTGATAAAACCAAATTATAGGTTGTCAGTTCATCATCATCAGCCTATATTTTATGTCCACTGCAGGACGAAGGCCTCTCCCTGCGATCTCCAATTACCCCTGTCTTGCGCTAGCGTATCCCAACTTGCCGCTTGCAAATTTCCTAACTTCATCATCCCATCTGGTTTTCTGCCGACCTTGACTGTGCTTCCCTTCTCTTGGTATCCATTCTGTAACCCTAATGGTCCACTGGTTATCCATCCTACACATTACATGGCCTGTCCAACTCCATTTCTTCCGCTTAATGTCAACTAGCTATGTCAGCTATTCCCGTTTGTTCTCTGATCCACACCGCTCTCTTCCTGTCTCTTAACGTTAGTCCTAAGATTTTTCGTTCCATCGCTCTTTGTGCGGTCCTTAACTTGTTCTCGAGCTTCTTTGTTAACCTCCCAAGTTTCTGCCCCATATGTTAGCACCGGTAGAATGCAATGATTGTACACTTTTCAACGACAGTGGTAAGCTCCCAGTCAGAATTTGGCAATGCCTGTCATATGCACTCCAACCCAATTTTATTCTTCTGTAAATTTATTTCTCGTGATCAGGATACCCTGTGAGTAATTGACCTAGATAAATGTACTCCTTTACAGACTCTAGAGGCTGACTGGCGATCCTAAATTCTTGTTCCCTTGCCAGGCTATTGAACATTATCTTTGTCTTCTGCATGTTCATCTTCAACCCAATTCTTAACGCTTTCTCGATTAAGGTCCTCAATCATGTGCTGTACTTCATCTCCATTGCTGCTGAATGGAGACTGTGAACTTTCTTTACACATGGGAAAAAGCTTCTAATACTTATAAAATATGACACTGACATACATCAATCTGTGACCACATGGTCGAGCTCCAGTACTAGTACTAAAGTTTCACAGTAGAGCATCATACATGCAGTATTCCTGGACTTTCTGTGCCCATTTAGAATTGTAATTGCTATTCCAACTGGTGGACATGCTATTAACTTCAACCAATATAAAGGCACTGACAACTACTCAAAACGCGTCACAAAATTTTAGCGGAAATGAAGAGACCATGATTTATAGTGACAGAATTACACATGCTGTTCGCAGTTTAAGTCGGCACGGGAAGTCACGAAAAATGGTGTGGCGATGCTTCACAGTGAAACTTCGGTACTAGGGCTAGATTCCCACCATGTCTCCAGATTACTGTACCAAGTTGGATGTTATTAAGTGCATAATATTTTTTAAAATATTTTATAAGCGTCTGCACTTCATTCTATGGTCCATTACAGTCTATGTAAAGTTCATGCGTATAAGTTGCGCTGCCTACGCGGCTAAGGATAGAACAGCTGAACTCTGGCACCCTTCATTGCATGGCGACACCACATTACGCTATTCTGCCTGTTCTTCCCTATTGTTACTCACCTGTACACGTACAAATACGCACAGCAGCAGTTAGTCCCCTTTATCAGCCAAAAGTGTGTCATTGCTTTAAACAACCATGTGCAGCCTTTGTCAAAGGTATACAGGCTATTTTGTGCCTTCACCATACATGTCATTCGGCTGTGTGGTGTGGTACCTGCTGCCACTCTAGGCCTCTGGATGGTGAGCGACAGTTCATTACATTCCCCAGGGCATTGGAATTCATGGCATGTCACAGGAGTTGCCCTGAACAGCCTAGCAGTTGCTGACAATGTAGCCTGTCTACTTTTGACAAAGGTCGGACATTTACTGCCTCATCACTGCATTCATGCACTACAGTCAAAATCATTTCAGGGTTTACCTTTACCTGCAACTGTTATCAGCGTGTGAACAACAGCCCGTGTATACACTTGTGTCAAAAGCCACAATCAATCTCCACATTATATCCATTATATCCTGCCCTTAACAATGAATGCAAGGTTCAAGATTTTTTTATGTATCTTTCGCATACTAAATAGCCCTTTACTCAGCTTTCTTACTAGATGACTGCCTTGTTCTATTAAGCAATAGACATACACAAACTTTTAGTGAAATGTAACATTATAACATAGCCTTGAACTTTCAGCCAACTTTAACAAACTTACCCGGATCATAACACAAATAAGCCAGCCCATAGCGCATTGAAGCTACTATGGCTGCTGTACCAATAAAACCAAATTTACTCAATACTGCCACAATCCACACCAATACTGATGAAGGGTTTATTTATTATTTAAAAAAAAAAAAGTGTTGCAGGCCCCACTTAGGTGCATGTTATCACTGAAGGGTCTTATCCTTGCAGATTGAACAGTCTATAAAGAGTTCAAAAAAAGCCCACAAGAAGAAGAAAAAGAAAGAGCACAAGAAGCATAAGAGGAGGTCACCCAGTGTGTCCAGCAGTAGTGACAGCACCACTGATGAACATGCCCAGCGTCCCAGACACTCCAAAATGGACGAGAAGAGAGACCCCACAATTACCACTTCTGGTCATAGAGGCGACAAAGAGCACAGTATTTCCAGACACCGCTCAGATGGAGCATCAAGGTCAAGAAGAAATTTATCACCCCATGCTCGTTCACATACTGAGAAGAGCTATACTGGGAGGGACACCCACCTACGAGGCCAATATGAGAAGAGTAACAGCAGCCGAAAAGAAAGCCCACGCCATCAACCTAATGTACCCATGGAAAAGAAATCCAGGAGGCGGCACGACTCAACATCGTCAGACTCCCAAGACCATCACGAGGTTGTGACACAGCTTAAACGACTCGTCAAGAGCAGCTCCCGATCACACAGCAAAAGGAAGAGACACGATTCGAGTAGCTCCGACAGCAGCGCAAAAGACCACAAAAACTGTGAAAGCAGTCAGCGCCCCACCAGTCCAGTCTCAGAGAGTGGCAACCACCAGCATGATAAAAAGGCAAAGTTTGGTCTCATTGTGAGTGAACCCACTTTACTAATGATTGCGTGGTAATGTAGTATGGAACACTGGTTTGTTACCCAGAACAGATAGGTCTGTAGCTTTATTTCTTCAGTAGGCTGGGCACGAAAAACAGCAGCCCAGGATCTGTGCAAGAAAGCTTAACATAGGAAGTTGGGAATCCTATTTGTTCTTTAAATTTAGAGCAACAGTTGCCAAATCATTTAAGAAAATGGTTGTCAGAATGCAATTAGAAATTCTGGCAGAACTGATCTCATGAAGACTGTATGTTATGTGATTAGCATTGAAGCAATGTAGTTGCACACTGTATTGCCACCGCTGAAACGCGTCATGTATGAGGTGTCTATGCAGCTGGGCTCCTAGTCACCTAGCCTGCTTGAGCTAATCAGGTAATCTCTACCCGATTGCTGTAGACACGTTGCACCATATAGCGCCGCCGCAAAGTCTGTACATGGCGCCTGTCCGATTATATGTATCCAGACAAGATTGTCTCAAGATATATGATGTGGGTTCGATTCCGCACAGAACCAAATAAACTTTAAAGGATACCCAGTGAACCAAGTTGCCGTCAAAGAGATTCATTGAAGAGCGATACATATCCAGTGACCCAAGTTCTGACAGTTTTGAACCCTTTTCCCTCAGCACAACAGCCCAATGTACTACCCAGTGGGCTAGTGACCCAAGTTGTTGGGAAACCTGTTAAATAGGCAGCAGTCCCCTGATAGTGCATGAAGTTCCCAAAGAATGCTAATTGCATTTGTAGAGCGAGACATATCGCCATTGTCGTCATATAAGTGGCATGGTGAATTTGTCCTCTAAATACTTGCTTGCTTTATTCTTTGGCTTTAGGTTCGAGGCAACCAGAGTCACAAAAGAGAGCAGCAATTACCAGCTATGAAAGTACAGCCAAAGGAGCATAAGCTGAACAAAACAGCACCCCAGGCTACGCAGAGGCGCAGGTTTGTTAACTTTTCTTTCTATACCTAAAGATAATTCAAAACATCTGCATTTGATACTGGCCACTCCTACAGGCATACTGCTACTTTCCACAGACTTCATTATCCTAGCTTGCTAGCCCAGTTCATTTATTCGAATATAAGGCAAGGTTTTTTTCCAGAATTCTTAGCTGCGAAGTCAGCCCCCGCCTTTTACGCGAATTTTGCTTTTAGGTGTGGCTTCACGGCAGTGTGCGCCTTAATGCCATGAAGCCACACTATAAGGAGAAATTAGCACTGCCGTGAAGCCACCCCTAAAGACAAAATTCGCATATAACCTGCACTCCGCGTGTTGTAGCTCCCTTCCACCCCTATTTCAAGGTCGCCATTTTGCAGTTTGGCTGTGTTAGTAATTCAGTATTTCAGGCGATCCGCGCCAAGTCTCGATAATCCGTCGGCTACTCTGCATCGCCTTATATTGGTGTTTAACTCCAAGTTTTTTTTCTTGGGTCCCCCAGTTGCACCCTTGCCTTACAATCAAATAAATACGGTATATCCAGAATTACAATAGCAACAAGGGCGCACATGCTATGTGTCATCTTGAAATGATGCACGATTACGAGACAGATATTCTCGAGCAATCACTTTTGCAAGATCTAGACGTGACAAAGTCTAAGGTCGATATGTCTGGTGCCCAGTCATGTGAAATGTTGTGAAAGTGATCGCTTGAGAATACTACCCCTGGTGACCCCTGCATACCTTAGGCCATATTGTTTTCGTGAAGGCTGCAGAAATGCACGCATAGAAACAAGCTGTGTTGAGACAAACTTTTCTGTTCACGATGTTCATTGACATTATTAAAATAAGTACAATGGCCTAATTGGTGTGCAGAAGGCAATCCTAATGAATATCTGTCAAACACGATTCATGGATTAAGTGTGGGAAACAGAGCAGGGTCACACGTTTGCTTTTTCTTTTTTTTCTCCCTTCTGATGATTGAAACAGACCATTGAGTGAAGAAGAGAAAGCTGCAGCTCGCAGAGAGATGATGGAGAATGCCCAGTGGCATGACGAACAGCGCAAGACTATCGTCAATCAATATCGCAAGAGTGAAGCTGCCGAGGAAAAGAACCACCACAAGAACATAGGCGAAGGATTCATCCGGTAAGGATAATGCACACAGTCTCGTATTAAATGTTAGGCTTGGTCACATGAGTTACATTATTCTGTGTAGGACCTTTGAACATATTGTCATTTTGCTCAAATGCAGTGCACTGCAAATGCTGGCTGCTGTTGGTCTATTGAAGAAAAAAAAAAAAAAAAAACGAGACATCAATGTTGCTTTTATGTACATGATTTAATGGTACTAATTTTTCCTTGAAATTGGGGACCATGATAATGGACAGCACCTCGTAGTAAATGTTAGGCTTGGTCACGAGTTGCACTATGCTGTGTAGGGCATTTCGTCATTTTGCTCAAATGCAGTGCACTGCAAATACCAACTGCTGTTGGTCTATTGAAGAAAAAAAAACACAAGACATCAATGTTGTTTTTATGTACATAATTTAATGCTAAATTGTCCTTGAAATTGGGGACCATCTAGTAGTCTATAATCCTAAGTGCTGCACTGTGTATTCACAAGCTTAAATTTCAGTTCACTTTGTTGTTGCCCTGTTTTTAGGCCCATGCTGGCAAAGGCTGCAGACTCTGGGAGTGTGGAGAACCGCATCAAGCAAAAAATGTACACTGTGCAGCGATCCAGCAGTGCCATGGACGTCCATTTTGCTAGAAAATAAATTGCCCTGCACTAACAACGATATAAGGCCATTTCATGACATTCATGTAAACATTCCTACTTTCCAAACAAGCCACGCATTTAAACATATTCAAAACAAATGCAATGTACAGGACAGACTTCGAGCCTGCCTTCAACATAGGTCGCCACTGTCTGCTGCTATTCACCTCCATCACAACAATGCTGTCCGAAGATCATGAAAACTGCTGCAGTGCAGTTTTCACCCTGCAAGAAACAAAAAATGCAACAATTAAACTTCTCAACCAACAAAGCATGAATTTGTGTAACACCACCAGCAAAAGCACAGATGAAATCAGCTGAACCCACAACATCACTGTAGCCAAATCTGCAGAGCACCACACTGGTATGTACAAAGGTTGTGAGCTCAGCAGCAAGGTGCCCTATTATTACACTTGCTGTTCCTTTCCCTGAATTAAACATACAAATACAACCAAATATTGCCCTCACTTTAACTATTTCCCTACTGTGGAGAAAATGGCACTTTTTTGCAGGCTACAATACATTTCTTCTTTTTCTGAATTAACTATTGCACTCAATATTTGATGCAATACATTAAAGCAAAGCAGAATGAATCCGTTTTTCAGGCACACAACTTTTATTAACGAGATTTTATGTAAAAAAATATACATTGCCAAACGCAACATTGTGAACTAAACCTCAACAAAACTTCTGCCTGTATCTAAAAATTTTTTAAATGCTAAGAATTTTTGTTTTGCTATCTGAGAGCCACTATCTGCAAAGAAATCAAAATTTTTTCTTGAAATTACTTGCATTACAAAATTTTAACTGAAAGCCCTACAGTTGTATATGCCATACACCAAAGCATTTCCTCGATGTGAAACATAAGGGAACGTTGCAAGACTCACAGTAAACTCTAGTTTACTGCTGCCATTTTGCTGTCGTAACATTTCTTGCAGTTTTGGCATGTTTCCATGTTAGCTAGCTAGTGCTGAATGGCTTCACTTGGTGGAGAAGCACGAACTAGTGGTGCATGCTCATGTTCCGGGTTGATATTCGTTGTCATTGCTCTTGGAATCAGACAAAAAGGCAGCATCTTCCGACTCGCTGTTGCTTGAGCCGTCGATAAAATCAGCCGCAGAAGCAGCGGAATAGCAAGATTTCTGATGCTTTGGAGCGCGCATGCCACTTCTGGAGGCGGCTGTTTTCACTTTCAACTCCAACGAGCGCACGTCTTCGGAGCTGGTACAAAAATTGCCACTAAGCAGGATAAAAACGAATTCTGTAAGAAACAAAACTATTTCTCCTATTATACGTCAGATGGTGCAGTGTGTCTGTGAGCGTGGAAGGTCTCGAAAACGGCATTTGGAACTACCTGTTGTATTTT
The DNA here is from genome assembly GCF_013339745.2 of Dermacentor silvarum. NCBI lineage: Eukaryota > Metazoa > Arthropoda > Arachnida > Ixodida > Ixodidae > Dermacentor > Dermacentor silvarum. The sequence continues at coordinate 26,308,581 of NC_051154.1, forward strand.
TTTTTCAACTGCACCTGCACACTCCAGAAGCCTATCCTAGAGAAAGCGAAACGGACCCCTAGTGGGGACGGAATGGAGAGCGGTGACTGCACCACATTGATGGAGGCAACCTTTCTCCTCGTTGACTGATGAAGAGCAGCGCAGGCAGCATAGCTCCTGTTTACATCTTGGAGGTGGGGTGAGTTTCCACGGCAAGAGGGGTAGGGATCGTGCGTGCGAGTGTGAGAGAGATACAAAAGAGACGCTCTGTAGAGACCTTACAGATCGGACGTTGCATCTTACGCTGCTATGTTTTCCTTTGTTCTCCTGTACAGTAAAACCTTGTTAATTTAGATTTCACAGGACCGAAGAAAATGTCCAAGTTAACCGAATGTCGAATTATCGAGGGTATTCAGAAAACAATAAGCAAATGCTTACTACGTCAACACACTTTTATCTAGTGAATGAATGAGCAAAGCCTGTTGCTATTTTGCACAAAAGCAATGCGGACACCTCAATTCTCGTCATCTCGTGACTCGTTGGCTCTCGCAGAGGCGATGGAGGCCTCCGGACTTCCTTCGCAGCACGGCCACTGCACGCCTTCATTTACGACACGTTTTGCACTACCGATCCGGATTATTTTTTCGCCAGTGAGCTGATCGCCAACAGATCGTCCGTCCATCACAATGTAGCCAATGCTCTTCATCCTCGACGGCAACCGCTACGGAGGAAACCGCGGCTGCTGACTTAGGTTAAAGAACCCCAGGTGGTCCAAATTAATCTGGAGTCCTCCTACTATGGTGTGCCTCATAATCAAATGGTGGCTTTGGCACGTCAAACTCCATAATTAAACTTTTTTATCGACGTGATTGTGAACGGCGACTATGCGGTGCTGAAGGCATGCGATCGACGCACGCACCGAGTAAAAACAAAACTACCATTCACTCCAACAACTGCGGACGAAACCGCGGTCGCTATTCTCGAGATCATGGTTGGCCACTATGGAGTTTTTTTTAGGCAAACGGCCTACGCACGTACTGAGTCAAAACGAAACTAGTGTTTGCTGCAGCCGCTACCGACGCAATCATGGATGGCGACTACGTAGTTATGAAAGCGCAGCCAACGTCCTGTTATGAGCGGCGGTAAACACAAGAATAAAGGCTTTACAGGCACAAAGCGTTCTGGCGTTGCTAGCATTCATGTACGATTTCTGCTGATGACTATGGCGATGCGGACTCCGCCGCTTCGTTTCGGTTGGATGCTAACGCCGTTTTTGCTCTTTTGTGTTGCACATTTCTGGCGCTTGTCACTCGCCGAGCTCCGAAAGTTGTCCGAATTAACCGATGTGTGGCCAAATATGTCCAGAATTAACGACAGTTCCATTGCATTGAATAATGCATACGCCTGCCGGGACCAGAGGACGAATCTAAATTATCCGATTGTCCGAATTATTGAGGGTCGAATTAACGAGGTTTCAATGTATTGTTAACCAAAATATGTTCTCTTTAATTGTTTTCCCTTGAAACTGAGTTATGCTGTCAATCCTTCACACCATCGTTAGCGAGCTTTCCTTATGTTCAGCATCATTTTGCTTTATACATGGTAGTTTGCACAAATATGTTGCATATAATTGGGAACTGCCTATCAAAACTAGCACCAGTAGGTCAAACATTTAAATTTCACCTCAAATCTGAGTGTAAAAAAGATATGGTATCCAAATCTTGGCATTACCCAAGCAGTAATGGCAACTTTGAGAGGGAGTTTTCTTGCTTAAGTTAACTGTACATCTGGCCATAATTCAAGTGAAGTTTTCACGCTCCAATAAGGTTTAGTCACGTTTACACTCAACCTAGCGAGTGCGGTGCCTGCAGGTACTCATAGCACACATGCATATCATGTCTGTAGAATTGCAATAGTATGTATCATTTTTCTAAGCCGAGTTAGTTGCCTCAAAATTATTATTTAAGCCCGGAAAGCTTAATGCAAAATGAAAGCAACTACAGCACAGAAACAGACAAGGGACAAATGACGGAAGCAGACACAGGCCCTACTAAAGGTTTATTTTTAGTTTTACCTATACAAATACATATACACAAATATGTGAGCACATAATTGCCAATCGCAAGCACGTGGTCAACGTGCTTGCGTGGTCAATGTCCCCCTGGTGCCTTGCACGCGACAGAAGACGGTGCACTTTCTCTGCGCTTTCTGCCCTTGCGTGCGCAAGATTGAGGCGCAATTGTCGGTTCCCCTCGCATGCTTTCGCATGCACACACAGCATGCAGTGCGCGGCGACGGTGTTATTGCCCTTGGACTTTATACAGAACATCACAGCAATGCCGACGACAACAGCAGAGTGTGCCTGGAGTAACCATATAATTGCTATCACAATAAAACTTGCGGCAAACCGAGCACAGGGCTTTGTGCGGATCATTTTCCACAGCCTTCATCCAACTTGCAAAGTCTGAGATATTTGGGTTCATCCATTCCTTGATGAGCCCTTAACAGCCAACATTTTCGCAAGGCACAAAAAGCAGCACATCAGAGCGAAAACGCACCCATGCAATGGCACAGATCCCTCAGAGTAATGGAAACAAGAACTAATCTGAAAGACCATGCTTTTTCTGTGCTGCGGGCAATAAAAATAAATTAACGTCATGCCCCTCAATTTCTTGTTCTCTTTCTTTCTATTTATAATTGGGATTCATTGTCGCAATAATAAGAACATTATCTCTGAATTTTCTCAGTTGTTTCACGAATTCCCCGACGATTCCCCCAAACTTTTTTGCTTTTTCCAGTTTTCCCTATCCCACCTTTAGCATGGAATGTTCCAAGTCTGTTCCACACATACTGCTAAAGGCTTGTGGCATCCTGCTAAGAACAGATGGTGATTGGACAAAAGCAGATAAAAAGCTTAAATGACATACTTGTCAAAGAGGGTTGTGTCACTAGTGATCAGAAGAGACTGCAGCAGCTTTTGGACCCCCAACTCGCGCAGCTTGGACTGCCTTTCCCGAGCACCTGCAACAACAGCAACAACAAAGACTGTTACAAAAGATATAATACCATTTGACAGATTTAACAATATTAAAAAATATTTCACAATTTAATATTTTTTTAATTGTGCCCTAAAAGCACACAGTGGAATTTAATTTGGTAAACTTGCATATGCTTGTATAAAACGTTCACTACAACAGCACCATACTGCTGAACACAAATTTACATACATAGTTAATTTTAATACAAAAGGGATTTTCTCACTGCCCATTTATATAAAGCTGTGCTCAAACACTGACAAGCAGAGGCCTCTAACAAAACCAATTCGCCACTTGGAGTTGGTCACATATTTCAAATGTGCACTCAAGCCCATCTAGTGCTTGCTCATTTTCGTATTACACATTCCCTGCATCAGCTTGAGCAAAACCATGCTACAAAGTAGGATTCTACAAATCACTCTAGGCCATATCGCCAAGGAATATTTGGGCTCGATTGATAATTTTCATCAATGGGTCACAGAGATCGAGTGGTTTGTACATATTGTATACTGGTCCCCGCTTCCCTTGTCTTGAACAGTTAACATCAAGCACATCAGCTGAACTGTATTATATAAATGAAACCGTTCTTCACATCCTTTGGCAACCAACACCATGACAGGTCATCCTAACAGACTAAAAAGCAATTCCACAGAGCATGTGCAATACGAACAGGGTCATAACCAAGATCCAGCAACCAGAGACATTGGTTACATTCATCATCATATGGCCACTGTCGCTAGCCATGCTATCATATTCAGTGGACTCTGTGGGGAGCACGCGCGCCCATCTTCTGCCGCCCATGCTCATCGTCGCATGTGCACGTAGCGTGCGCAGCGGGAGCCGAGTGGACACGAGAGAGAGGCACTTTGCCTCTCTCTCGTGCGCCTCATTCTCTCTCGCGCGGGAAGAGGGAAGGTATCCGATGGGCGAGGAGGACATTCCCCTCGTGAAAAGGTTAAAAGGTATAAAAGAGCGCGACCGAGAGACCCTCGGGCCTCTCTGACCTCACTACACCTGAGCTGCCCCCTCGGATATACCCGCTGCAACCCGTGAGTGACCTCGCTTGCGTGACTTCCACATGCAACGAGGCAAGCCTATTTATTTTTTATTACAGAGTGGACTTCCCTCTGCAAGTGTGTCCTATTGCTCGCAGCAATAAATGCTGTTGAATTGACTCGCTCATTGCCTTATTCGCCCGAACCCTACGTAGCTGCGATTGCACGCACTACGAGTTGAGGATAGTACCCCCACAACTCCTGGACACTGTGGGCATATGCGGAAATGAAAAAGCAGATGTAGATGCCAGCAGAGACCTACAGTGAAGAAATATCTGGTGAATATATTTTACAACATCCGACATATCAACAACAGCAAAGAAATATGCCCATGCAGAAAGGAATTGCCCATAGAGTCTGTCGCTTCAACATCACTTCCTCCACTAAATTGACCCCATCTTAGAATCAAGACTTCCACATCAGCTTTAGACAACGTAGCATCGACTTCATCTGAATGCCGCATTGACGAATAGCTACCTGTGCCGCTCTTGGAACCCCTATTTGATAACTGCTGCACTTTCATCATTTGAGCAGAGCTTGATGTCACATCTTTGAGCCCAGTACGGCACAGAATGTTTGTATTAAAGCTGCATATTGATTAAACATACATCATTGCCCTGGTACCACTACGTTTGCGACAGCTTGCTTGATCTTGTTCCGAATTTTCCTACACACATGACATTAAATGTATAATTGACATATCTATCTCTTGAAAACAATCAATAGTAATTAAGTGTAATAAAACTATGATATCAAATTTCCTTAAAACTGTACTGGAAGTCACTGACTGTGCTAGGAGTCTGGCATTATAAAGTAAGAATCTAGCTTATAAATCAAGTACAGTAGACTTCCGTTAATTTGACTCCGGTTAGTTCAATCCAAGCCCAAAGGCCCCCACTAGCATCCACACATTTCTATGGGACCAAACTTTCATTATTTGAATCCTGAAATTAGTCTTTGCCAGATAATTTGAACTTGGCTATTCATAACGCATATGCCCAATCCCAATGGTGACCATAGTGGTGACTCCAATAGCGGCAAACTCCGTATCGGCTGTGCTTAGGCTAAGTACGGTGAATACATTGAACACACATCATCTCCCCTCAAAAATGCCTATTTACAGCCTGCTCCAGGAAGATTTAAATGCCAAAACGGTAGCTCACAATGAATTATTACAATATTTACTTCATTCTAACATGCACCTTTTTTTTTCCCCAAAAAATTAGCCCGAGCGATCCGACACGAAACCAAAACCGTGTCCGCGGCGTTCGCAACAGCCTACCATCAATGTGAGCCAAACCAACGTCATCGCCATTGCTATCACAAGGTGCCGACCATGGATGGGATCAGAACGAGTAAATGAGTTATAAGCAAGACGATGGTGATGTGCCATTTTCAGTCCGATTACGAAAGCACATTCAAACAATAAGCTATTTTAGATGTTAAGCTAGCGGCAACATCAACATCTCACGTCACATGTTCTTGGCATTCCGAAGACACGCATGCGTCGCAGGACAAGCTAGTTGAGTGATTAGTCTAGGCTTATATAAGCCATCATCCCATTTGCAATTGTTGCAGAGTCGTTTGATATAATACCGAATTTTAAACGTGCTATGGATCATATGGAGGAAGATGTTGTGCTTAGTCATCATCATCATCTGCTTATATTTATGTCCACTGCAGGACGAAGGCCTCTCCCTGCGTTCTCTTATTACCCCTGTCTTGCACTAGCCAACTTGCACCTGCAAACTTGCGCCTGGTTCGTCATAGGCAGCGTTAAAAGGGCTGTCATAGAGTGATGGACAATAAGTGAATTAAGTTCCATTCTGTGAATGGTAAAGTTCACTAATTCTGCCTTTCTTTTTGCCAGAATAGGAGACATGCTACGTTTTTCTTGCTAAAACAAATAGTGTATGCATTTGATTAGTACTTTGTTTAAAAAGCAATAATGTTAGTTATGTTCGTTTTCTACTTTGAACTCATAAAAACAGGGTGCACGTTCAATTCGGAAATGTGCTTCAATCGGAACAAATACTGCCAAATCAATGAGCGAGGTCCTTTGACATTTTTTCTGCTTTTTGTTTAATACAACCCACCAGAAAATTCAACTAATTTTGTTGGTCCCATCAGCGTCAAATCAACAGAAGTCGACTCTACCTACGACTGGTAGTGTCATTCACTAAAGACCTGGTAGCATCATATTACAGCTGCACTATCCCTGTACAGCCTGACTTAGTAACTGCAGAAATTGCTCAGAGAATCACAATGAAATTAGAATCACAATGCAATTCCAGTCAAAATGAAGCATTCTGGATCTTTTCTATTCAAATTCTGAAGTGGAAAGAGATTGCACCAAGCAAAACGTACCTTCTTCTTCACTCCATACCAGGTTCGATATGCAGAATGTAGCTGCTATTTGCAGCTTCACATTGGAGTGCGCCTGCAAGTAAAGGGGCGAATTTACAGATTTTCCTCCTAAGGCAGTTCATGCTGAAAGTTGCTTCAGGAAAAGCCAAAGTTCTGGATAACCCCTGATACTACGTCTGAGCTAATTACAATTCACCATTCTGGCACCTTCAGTGTACATAGAGCTGAATAGTCACTTTGGCAGAGAATTAAACCCACAACAGTAGCAGCTTGCATCTACTAAAGGACTACTTTCAGAGAGAAAAGCAGGTGATGGTAAAGTAAAACCTGATTTCAACTGAGTCACGTTTGCAAGCCAATAAGTTTTTGATAAAAATTGGGTTACCACAGCCTAGTGAAAATATTTTTGTGTCCTAAAACAGCCCTGTTGGCTTATTTAATAAATAGGAGTGGGCAAAGATTTAAAATTTCGAATACAAATCAAATAGTGTTGGCTACTCAATTCATATTTTATTCAAGAATTCACTATCTGAATTTGAGAATATTCATTTCCGTCCGAACATAAGTGATAACAGCAACGCTTATTGGAGTCTACATGAGGAAGACAGAAGCAAATGGTGACTGTTGCCAATGATTCTGCTGCAGGAGAGCTGCAGAGGGGCACCAGTTTGTCAGCAAACACATGGAGTGAATAACCTCACAGTACAATATTTACAGTCATTCAAATAAAGATGTCTTGGGCAGCTTGCAAACTTTTTACTATTTAGGAAAAGTAATTAATTATTTGATCAATCTCGGCATGCTTCATTATTGTCGTCGTCATGGTTGGCCAGATACAATCACCCTTCAGTTGGTTATCATTTGCAAGCTCTTCAGTAGACCGAAAGTCCAGTTATGAATAGCATTTCATCTATCGAATAATGTTAACCAAATAATAATATTGTTAAATATTATTAATAATTATAATTAATAATGTTACCAAATGTTCTCCACGCTACCCTTATACAATGGAACACCATTTATATGTTCCTCATCATGGCATTTTCCCAGCTACAACATTACGTCTTTACAGTTCCAACCTAAAACCCATTGAATCTTATTGTATTATGTTCCCGTTTGATATGTCACCATTCTGTAATGTCCCTGCATCTTACATTGCATTTGAACACGGCGGCCATGTAAGTTTAGCAGTGCAGAGGCAAATTCGCTCTCGCATGTTGCTACGAAGACCAATAAATGTAAACTCATGATTAAGCCTGTCACAGCCAACCTGTCAAGCCACCGACCCAAAATGCCAGAAGTATGTCAGTCCCAATAACTGTGTCTTGTCGCAGTTGAGCTTTTTGCCTGTTCCCTAAAGTCAGCTTCGCTGCAATACAGCATGTGATGAGGTGAAAATATGCACAAAATATTGCGATGAAGCATATTAAGAGTGGAAGGGGCCACTGTCACAGAACATACTATGTGTCCCTTAATTATACACGTGTGCACACGCAGTCTCCGGTCACAGTACTAGCGGCAAGGCGTCTAATAAGTATACTGGCTGGCATTCAGAACCGTTTCTGACGTTGCTGCGGCGATTGGTTGCCTTCTTCACTGTTATGTTTCCCAGTTGTTACATTTTTCTCACCCGCAGTTTCTTGAAAAATGTATCAACAGGGTTCTACTGTATTTCACTTTGTTTAAGAATATTTGTTATTCGATTTGACATTCAAAGTTTCTTTTCTCTAATACTTGTACTTGATGCAATTAGGGAATTCCGCTATAAACTACTATAAGTTCTAGGGGTGTGCAAATACTAATTTTTAAGACCAAATCGAATAGTAATTGAATAATGCAAGAAGAAATCAAATGGAATAGTTTTCAAAATAATGAGGAGCTGTTTTCACTATTAATATTCAAATAAGTTCACATCCTTGTATAAGTACAACTTTGGCAAGCTTCTGTTAAATTGCACATTATGAAGCATTGTTTATTAGAAGCTCCCACGAATGGTGAATTAGGAACAAATGCACAAATACCATATTTTTGCAGATATAACCCCCAACAAGAATGCAAAACATTTAACAGTAAAGTCAAGGCGCAGGTTATGTGTGAATTTCACCGTGAGCTGTGGCTTCACGGCAGCATAAAAAATATTTGTATTATCTATGAATAGCAAATCTTCTATTCAATATTCAAAAGTTTCCAATACAGACAATGTGCGATTTTTTGGACTTCCTAGGGGCTGCGAAAAAGTCTGAAAAATTGGGCAGTCCGAAAAGATGAATGAATGCCTTTTACTGCCCCCAAGGGTTCAAAACGCCAAAAGCACATCCGAAATAGCTCTAAAGGCCTGCCAGTACACTTATTAGGGGTATCGTTGCTCGTACTGTGATAGGAGACAGCGGGTGCCCGCGGATATAATCAAGGAAAACATGTCCCGTGACAAGTGCCCTTTCCAACTCGTGGTATACTTCACCGCAATACTTTGCACATGCTTCGCCGCGTAACATTCCTGTAATGAGGCGAAGCTGACTTTCAGAAACTGGCATTAGGCAACGTGCTGTGCTTTCCGAGCTTCGAAGCTATTGGCGACAATTACAAAGGCTGTTAACAGCGGCAAATTGTTTCAATGAAAAACATGGCACCGAATAGCAAGAAGCTTGGTAGCAAACGTCGAAGTAGCTAGGCCTAGTGTTGCCGCGGTGGTGGCTACGGCTACCAGCGGATCTGCGTGCGAGAGTGCCGGTTCAAGGCGGCGAGAAAATCAAAATGGAGACGGTGGTGGCTTGAATTAATGCCGTTTCGGACCTGCGGTCATGACAAAATGTCCGGATAATGAGACTGCGAAGGTTTTTCGCATCCAAAATTTCAGACGTTCTTATACATCAAAATGGAGACGGTGGTGGCTTGAATTAATGCCGTTTCGGACCTGCGGTCATGACAAAATGTCCGGATAATGGACATTTTGGGGTGCCGCGAAGGCATCCGAATTATCGGTCGATTGTATTTGCACATGCTTAATAAGTTCTGAATAATTGACATGGATGAACAAGGGAAGCCCCACTCTGGAGCCAACATTTCCACAAGTGGGCTTGTCTTCATTGGGGCAGCCAGACGAACATTTTGACAACTCCCCCTATCAAAATGTTGGCTACATGTCCATGAGGCTTGCTTTGTTCAATTACTGTTGAACAATGCAAGTTTCCATCCTAGTTTGGTGACATTGTCTAGTGTGAAGTTCTGAATAAGTATCTTTAAAGATGATTTCTATAAAAATCCAGGCCATAATTGCACACTTCAAATATCTTGGACTCAATCTGTGCCACTGCACAAGCTAGAGAAGTGTAACCAAAGCAGCACCACTACACCGTTGTATGCGCCATGTACTATCGACCAAAAAAGTTTACGAACCACGGGATCTCAGAAAACGCTAAATACCCGAGAAGCCTTTAAAAGTAGCCAGTAAAACCGTACATAACAATGCTGTTCACATATACCAGTAGAGGCCGGAAATGGGAATACCAGGCTGCGTTTTGAGGCTGCGGAGATATTCAGCTTTTTGTAAGATCCCTTGGTCCGTAAACGTTTTTGGTCGATAGTACACGCATTACGTGTCCAAATGAGCACATGAATTAAGCGGCATCAGGATGCATGCAAAGCACACCCTTCAAGCAAACTTAATTTTAACACAGAAAGATCTCAATTATTTGTTCCTGCTAAACTTTAAAAGCAGCCTTCAACACACACCATAAGAAAGCCTCATTTTACACATAGCCTAGCCACACTGTAATGCATGTCAAACAGGCTGTCACAGAAAGCACTCCTCAGAAAATCTTTTTCCACTCACTGACAAACAGCAAATGTGGGAAAACACTCCAGGACTGCATGAAAATGTTCCCAAACTAACGCAAGCACATGTGAATTGATGTGCTCTGCATTTTGTGAACTAGTTCACTGCAGTTCAGTGAAAGTTCTGTGCTCATGCTGAAAGAGCCTGGCACCTCCTGCACGAGGCCTACACTGCCTCCCCCACATGTACAGGGAATGCTGCAAACTCATTCAGCACGAAGCCTGCACCAGGTGAAACAAATAGCGACATGCAGACAATGCCATGTTTCACTGGTGAATTTAATAACAAGGTGCAGCACCTGCTAAACTAGTTCAAGAAGCGCAGGCAGATCAAATGAACCTGTAGTAAACAAGACATGGCCGTGTCTCACGTACATAATCACCTACCAAACATCACTTAGATTGAAGTGGTGCTAGCTCAAAGAACCTAATGCCTTTCATTTGTACCCCATGAGCACTAGTGAAATGCAGCGCGAGTGCCAACTAGGTGTCAGGCATGCAAAGAGCCGAGCAATGGATACTGCTCACCGCTTCTGTTTGGGTCACTTTCACAGAAGCAGCTAGAGTTCCTGAACAATAATTGAAGATTTCATGAAATCAAAACTGCAGTACAAAAGTGCTTCACTAGACTGAGAGAAATCAATTATAATACATTGTCTTCTTTGACAGCATTCTGTGGCAAATAAACTTTATATTGAAAACTTCCTTACATTAAAGCTCACTTTAGTGGATGTCCAACTGCAATTTGTTCAGCAAGAGGCCCAGGGGAGCACTATCAGTGCGTCCCCTGCAAGGGGGTTATGTAAACAACTGTGATGGTGACTAAGAAAGGCTGAAAAGCTCAAAAACACCAATTACTATAGCCTGACACTACTGCCGCCGTTAGGTATGTCAAGGGATAACTAACTACGGGGTAACAGACCTTGGGAAAAAAAGCAATGACACATGGCATGTACAACATTACACTATCAATTTACCCTGCCCCCAGTGTGCTCACTTAAATTTCCAGTGCAAGGAACCTTTTTGATTTCATGTCAATGATAGTGGTGCTACAACATGAAAATGATTTGACATGCTTTGCTCACAATGTAGGTGGTGAGCTTCTTCAGGACGTCTTCGTTGGCCATTATGAAAGCTTTCGCTGTGTCCCCGTCTGCAATGTTGGCCAGGATGCACAATGCCTGCTCCTTAACATCAGCACTGTGATCCCCTTCAAGAATGAGGATCACTGCCTGCATTATCTGTGTCCCATGGCTGTCCATGATGTGGTCAATGTGCTGCAGATGAAAAGAAAAATTGCACACCTTGTCTTCAAACACATTAAACTTTTTTTTTTTTGCAATTTTTTGACCATGTCAGGCTAATGATAATTTCATGTTCCCAAAACCCTCCTGGCACATGTCTAATAGTAGAATTTCTCTGAAAATTCGAAAATAATTTGAAATAAGCAAAACTGCACAAAAAATCATCACACTCAGCTGATTCGTGACAGCACCGCACCAGTGGCACAATGTCTTCAACTCACAGTGTCAACTCCAACAATTTTTCGAAGCTGTCAAATAGTGACAGCTGTGACTTCAACGAATTCAATAGCCATAAATTGCCATTCGCATTTGACCTGCTGCCACAAGAGCCAGTTGCTGAGAACGCCAGTTGCCCAGCACAGCAAATCACACTGCAACATGAACACCAAGGGTAGCCCTAATCACTGATTTGATGAGTGCTGCTTGCATTTTAGATGTTTTACCCCTTCTCAAGAAATCGTTTCGCATACTCGCTATCGGATGCCTACGAGCACTGTTTTCTGCATTTGTATGTCAATTTATACAGTGCACAATTTCTCGGGAAGGGCGACGGTGACAGTACAAAGCGCTGACCGGGGGTGTATTTGTTTACATCAGCAGGCACAGCAACCGAACGTCGTCTCCTTGAAATAATGAAACCTCGTTGTAACGAAATGGGATATAATGAAGTAAGTTAAATTCCCCTAGAAATCCCCATAGAGATTCATAGTACAGTGCATGCAATACACTCGAACCTCCTTATAACGAAGTTGAAGGGGGAGCCGAAATTACTGTGTTACATCCATTACTTTGCTATATCCATTATTGCCATTTACTGCAATATATGTCCAACGGGGTGCACAATTGTAAACATGGAAATAAGATGGCTTTGTGGTCCGCAAAACCGCTACACGGCCATGTATGCGATGAAATTTGAATATAACAACAAAACAATTTTCTGCGAATGCAACATGCGACTTCTTAGCACCTGACACGACAGTCTTACGATAGCTGCATTCTGTTCTGTTCCATTGTGATGGTCTTTTTCTTTTGCTTTACACTTGGCTCGTCGCAGTCGAGCAGCATGTCTCACACAACACAGCACTCCGCTGTGTGATCGAGGAGGCAAACGAGCTTCGCCGCGCTGGCTTGGCCCGGCCAGCTCGTGGCCTCCGAGATTGCACCGATGCCGATGCAACCTCGGAGGCGATGCCCAGCTGCGAGCCAACATGGCGCGCCGCAGGGAGAGGAAAAAGTAAATGCACTAATCCATTGGTTCTCAGCCATGGATATGTCAGGGACCCATTGTGGACCAACCGGTGGAAGTGTTGGGGGACCCCTTGCAGTGACGGGGTGGGGGGGAGTTAATGGTTTATTTCCTTTTCGACGAACAAATTTGGCAACGAACATTGTGACATCCTTAATTTTATTTATTATCCAGTGCGATGCAGATTGCTGCCACAGTTCTGGAAGCAGGTCCCGCAATTGGGAATGAGTCAAGGCTAAATCGGCCTCCAAATAACTAAATATCAAAATTTTCAAATACGAATACTTAAGCTTCGAATATTGAATCAAATATCGAATAATGATATGCATTGCATTTATGCACAAGTTGGGTTAATTTGATATGTTGGAACATTGCAATTACATTGTCAATGTTACAAAACTAGACTAGTAAGCCATTATACTAAAACATTGTGCATTTGGTTCATGTCAACTTGGAAAACTGGGTAATTCCCACTAGCTGTCTTCACGTTCTGTGCCTTTTTATACCGCATCAAATGCACCTAAACTCGGAGGCATTCGACCCTGCGCCAGTCATCACTCATTGCACTTACTGTCAAGCAATAAACTGAAAAAAAAAGGAAGAAAAAAAAAGTGCCCACTTGCTGTCCGCAAACCCGTGCCTCTTGCTACTAAGAGGGTGGCTTTCCCGCACAGTTTAGAAGTTTAGTGGCTAAGAGTGCTTTAAAGGCGAAATATCGCCAGCAGGACGAAATTATCACAAAATTCAGCACAATAGTGCCCCAATATTATTAGATTAGATATAAACAAATGCTAAGAACAGTGTTTGCTCCCGCACAGCCAGTAATACATTCGATTTGATTCGTGCATTCGTATCCAACAGAATATTCGAACATTTTCTATGTCTATTTTTCTAATCGAATTCAAATATTAAATACTATATATATATATATATATATATATATATATATATATATATATATATAAAAAGTTGACAAGCACAACTTCGCGGTCATCTTTGGTTTATTTACCCAACAGTTTAGGTCGGTGGACCGACCTTTTTCAAGGAATGCAGGAAATTCTCGCAACAGTCTCTCTAAGACTATTTTATGGAAGCGTTTAGGTGCCACCATCTTGGGCTGTTAAGGCTGCTGTTTTCTACCTTTAACAACGAAATGCACATTACTACAGTTGATTTGCAAGCATGGAAATAGTTTTACAAATGCGTTCACTGTTTCATGACCATGTTACGTTGTTTACTTCTCATAAAACTAAGAAATTGTTTCTGTAACAGCCCAAGATGGCGGCGCTCATGAATCGAATATAAAATCGTCTTATGGTAGAGAAAGAACATACAAAAAAAAGAGAGAAGAGAAAGGGAGAAAGAAAGACAAAAAGAGGAAAAAAAATGGAAAAAGAAAACGTGAGAGAGAGAGCCAAGGGCCAAAGAACTTGGTGACAGGGTTAATCACGGCGCATTCCCGTCACCATTGACAACAACAGCAACTTCTCATGCAAAACAATCATTGACTTGTCAAAGCTGTTGTTACTGTCCTCTGCCATTCATTCCCAGCATACTTTGCGTATACCACTATTTACGTCATAACATTATGTGACCAGTAACTGAAGGGAAGGCAACATAGGGGGTGCAAGGCAATTAATGAAACTCATTTATAAAAAATATGCGTAACCCTCAAGCCTCTGTTTTTATATACTGTTCCATATGACGTGATGCCACTCATGGGTATTGCATGCGCGGTGAAGTTATGTTGACAGGGTTGGTAGAACGACAGTCAAACTTTCTGCGTTGATAGCTCTCTCGCACCGTTCACACACGCGTGAGTGCTCACTATGGTGATCGAGAGCAGCAAGGCCTGAAATATGTAAGTAGAGCACATTGTGAACGTCCCGCTGTTGTTGGTTCCAACAAGCCCACTGAAGATTCGGTCGCAGGGCGTTCTTCTAGCTGTACGCTACGATGACGTGATGCCGCTCACGGGTATCGCATGCATGGTGAAGTTCATGTTGACAGGGTTGGTAGAACGACGGTCAAACTTGCTTGTCGATGCTGCGTTGATTAGCTCTCTTGCACCGTTCACAAAGGAGTGCGTGCTCACTCCGGTGACCGAGAGCAGCAAAGCCTGAAATATGTAAGTAGAGCACATTGTGAACGTCCCGCTGTTGTTGGTTCCAACAAGCCCACTGAAGATTCGGTCGCAGGGCGTTCTTCTAGCTGTACGCTACGATGACGTGATGCCGCTCACGGGTATCGCATGCATGGTGAAGTTCATGTTGACAGGGTTGGTAGAACGACGGTCAAACTTGCTTGTCGATGCTGCGTTGATTAGCTCTCTTGCACCGTTCACAAAGGAGTGCGTGCTCACTCCGGTGACCGAGCAGCAAAGCCTGAAATATGTAAGCAGAGCGCATTGTGAACGTCCCACTGTTGTTGGTTCGATCAAGCCCACTGGATCCCACCAATCCCACACTGCTCTCCATCGTATGTGATTGTATTCATGTCAGCACATTATTACTGTGTGAGGGTGTTGAAGAAAATCCTGGTCCTAGAAATGCTGAGATGCTCAAAAAGCTGTTAACAAGTCAAGAGGCTATCCATAGCGACTTGAAGGAAGTGAAATTGAAACTTACTGAAACTGAAAAGATTCTGAGCAAATTCGGTGCGCGTTTAGAGAAAGTCAAGAATAAACCGAAGGAAGTGAGCAAAAAAGCTGGTACCATTGATAGTCTAAACGATCATGTCATGAGACTTCAAAACACTATCATGCAGCAAAAAAGTAAGCTTACTGCACTGGAGGACCGAAATCGTCAAAATAAGTTGGTTGTCTTTGGAATTACGGAGGGGCCAAATGAATCTGAAGAGGTAGTTCGGCACAAAGTTATAAACGAAGTTTTCTGTGATAAACTTGGAATAAATTGCGAATCGGTAGCGAGAATTCACCAGCTTGGGAAATCCTCGTCAAACTGCCCGGTTATTTTTTATTTTCAGGACTATCTTGAGAAACAGAAGGTGCTCGGCAGATCTGGAAAGTTAAAAGGGACGAACATTTCAAAATGATTACTCTTTGAAAACCCTAAGAAAAAGAAAACAGCTATGGCAAACTATGAAACATGATAAAACGGAAGAAAGTGTCACTCGTAAATGATAAACTTCGCGTTGGAAAAACGCTTTACATATGGGATGATGCATCTTCCACACGTGTTCCAGTTCTAGCTGCTGACAGCAAGGCATCATCCGAATCATAGCGATCACAGATATCTGACAAATTTTTGCGTATCCTGTCTTTGATCGCCAGGAGTATTGTCAACAAAATAGATGAACTTGAAATTTTGTTACTTACAGCCCTCACTTAGTGGTTTTGACTGAGACCTGGTTAAATGAAAACATTTGTGTAATGAAATTATTCCGCCTGGTTTTAGCATATATCGATGCGATAGTGGTTCACATGGCGGGGGAATAACAGTGATTGCCAAGTCTGGTGTAGATGTTCATGTTAAGCAACAGATCGAAGAGCATGAGAGCTTGTTTCTAAACATCACAACAAATGAGTTGTCGTTTGTACTCTGTGCGATTTACAGAGCACCTGATGCTGATGTGTCTTTTCTTCCTAGATTGTGTGATCAATTGGTTAAGTTTTGCAAACGAAATATCATAATAACAGGAGACTTCAACTTTCCATCTATTAACTGGAAACATTTGGCGTATGGTGAATGCTCTATTACGGATGCTATTCTTGATATAAAACTTGCTTTGAATGTTGAACAAATTGTATGTGATTTTACGAGAGAGCAAGCACTTCTGGACCTTATTTTTTTTTTTTTTTTGTTAGTAAATCTTTTTCAAAATGTACTACTGCTGTTGCGCCGAGTACTTCAGACCATAAATTATTGTTTTTCACCTGGTCGTGTCCCAGGGATGCAAGATTAATGCGACAAAATCATAGAGATTTTCAACGAAGCAATGATACCTCAATTATTGGTTATTTAGAGAAAACATCAGTTATTTGTGCTCATTCTAAGAATGTTCACAACCTATGGTGTCATCTTAAAATACTACACAATAGAAAAATGACAAAACGCCGTCTAGGGCTGCACGGGCCCCACCAGCTTAATGTGCATTAGTGTCTCGTGCTACGACGATTCTCGCTGAGTGGGCACGTCACAACTTCCTACCAAAATGCCCCGCCCTAAGAAGCTGTTGACACAGGCTGTATTCGAGGAGCACAAACATAAGATTGCCAAAGCCGCAAAAACGAAAACGCGCATCTCGAGTTGCTCAGGCCCGACCAGCTAGGCACCTGTCGGCATTTCGTGCTGCAACAATTTGCACACCGTTCTGCATTACACAGATGTCAACCATAGTTAAGTCTGGCAAATTTTTAGTGATATCGGTTCACACATTTTCCAGGTTAGTATGTTTTTTTTTTTTTTTTCTCCCGTTCTTTCCCAAAACGTATGGATGAGGTTCCACTGTAAATTACATGCGTTTTCGTCTCCTGTGTCAGACTGGAAGCCGAAGGTTGGAAAAAGTATGCTACATGGCAGAAGGGTAATGAAAACAAGGTCAAATACTCTGATAGATCAAACAACCACAATAATGTCACTGGCAATCAGAATCACTGTTGGCAAATAATTTGCACACCAGGCAGTAGACCATTTTTTCCCCTGTAACATACGTCATGTGGAAGTGCACATTTTCATAATGCTGCAAACAGGCCACAGGCTTCAACATGAATAAGTCCGATTAGATGAGCACTTCAGTAATACTCAATTATGGCCCCAGAATGTGACCTTAAGGCTTCCCTGCTCCCTGGCACTATGGTTACCTTTTGACACTCCGATTTCGAGAACACTAACAAGTGAGAATGGTGGGGGGGGGGGGGGGGGGGGGGAAACTACCTATATGTTTCTTACACAATGATTGCTCCATACTCAATACCACAAAGGTATTAATAATAATCTATAATTCTTAATAACCTTAATAACCGTTCTTATAACCTTAATAACCTATGTACAGTCTATATTATTGCCTTGAAGTGACAGTTATAAGGCAACCTGCCATGATCACTCAGTGACTATGGCATACTGCTGCCGAGCATGAGGTAGAATGTTTGATACCCACCTACCAAGGCTGCACTCCGATGGCGTTGGAACGCCAAAATACTCATGCACTGAAATTTCTGTGCAAATTACTGAGGCTCAGTAATCCAGAACACTCCAATACACTGTCTCTCAAAACCACTGCTTTGCTTTGAGAGGTTAAAGGAACACTAAAGTCAACCTTATAGTTAAGATTAACTTCATGGCACAGAATTAAGCCATCATCTAAGGTCCACATCATACACCATAGAGAATGCACTGAAAGAAGCCGAGGCCGCAACTTATTTCTGCATTCTATTTCAAGGCAAGGTCTTCCTAGCTCACTTCACACGGGTTTGGTGTATCGGGAATCTGGGTATTTTCTAACCTTTTCCAGAATGAAAAACAGCCCTTTCACGGCTCCACAGCATCATAGCGAGTTGCAATGGTTATCAAAATAGAGGTCTCAACGAGACGGGAAGCAAGAATTAGTCACAGAGTCGGTAACATTAATGGTATTGGCGTAATTAGTGCCAATATCATACAAAATGAACCATATTGCCCCATAAATTGCACTACCTCCGAGATCGGCCCATCTGGACTCTTGGTCAAAATAAAGAAAGGATCAACCAAGAGTCGACGCTAAAGAAGACAATGTTGATGTAATTGCGCGTGGAAAACAATGTAAATAAGATAAAATTAGTAAATAATGAACATGAAATAGAAACAGAATAAGGAGATATAATCAACATTTAATCATTGAATCATTTGAACCACCATGTACATTGAACTTATCTTCTTTAGCATCGACACTTGGTTGACGCTTTCTTTTTTTAACCAAAATGGAACGAAACAAACAGTAAACGAAAAATATGGTGGTATCAATCAATCACATGCGTATTAACTTGCGGCTTGCAGCAGTTCACGCCAGCACCGGCGGAGTCATCAGCTGCTTCCTCCCTATCTGCATTTTAAAAATAAATTTGACCTCTGGACTCTTAACAGAATGTTGCATTAGCGATCAGTACAATGTTGCCTAGAACTTTAGATGCAAAACTGAAGTTCACAGTAGCGTCCCTTTAAACTCCTGAATCAATAAAATCACACGTTATGAGAGATTCTCCTGCAAAATTTTTTCAGAAGGGCTCTGACAACCCTGCTACAAGAAATTGAAGCAATAAAGTTCTGCACTGTGCTCTTCCTTAAGCCCTTCACCCAGCACTTACTCGCTGAAACGTGCCTCATCTAAGCAAGTCTGCACTCCCAGCTGCAATGGTGCAACATGCTGCATTGCAAATAAATACCAACTCCTAAATAAATTTTTATGTCCAATGGCACAGCACTTTCACAGCATATACTTCAGAGTGATGCAACAAGTCACTGGGCAACAATTGGAGAAGTGGGGCTCACAGCTGCTGGTGGAGGAAAAAGTGTGGGCTTTCGCTTGAATTAGTGATCATAAGTAGATGCTCCATTTACTACACATGTTCAATCCTGTTAGAGTGACCTGAATTTGAAGGAAACATTTTTCCATTCCCCAATATACCGAATGAAAGGACTTCCCATACACAAAGCAACACCTCCAAGTTTTTGAAAATTACAAAACTGACATGTGTAGTTAATTGGTTCTCTCTATTAGTATAATATAATGAAAAGCAAGGTTGAGAAACAGACCTGCTTGATGGAGAGCAAGTTGCGCAGCAGGCCGAGTGTCTTCATTAGCACACTGACATCAGGGTCTGAGAGGAGCCTGAAGACCTGGTCAGTGCCCAGTGTCGACAGGATCTGGGACTTGATCTTCTGGTCAGCTTGGAAGGCCATGTTCATGAGAGCCCACACGCCATTGAGTCGCAGTGCCGGCTCATCTCGCCGTGTCAGGCCGCACAGCAGCTCCACTGCACCACACTCCAGGATGGGCTGCAGGTGGGCACAGTGCTGGGCCCAGTCAGTCCCCTCAGGGCACGCACACAAGCGCCACACAGCAATGCGGGTGGCAGCAGTGCAAGCAGAGGGGGCAGCAGCAGAGGATTTGGGGAGGTAGCACCCGCAGGAACAAAATTTTTGTGCTCGACCCTTAATAGGTAGCTTTCAACCAAATACAGTCGAACCTCATTACAGTGAACAGTACAAACGTTGCAAATTACTTTTATTTACAGCTCATATTTGATATACAAAGTCACATCAGAAACTCTTTGCAAACTGCCGCAATTCAATCGGCAACTAGTAATACAGAAATAGAGTGAACCATGCGAGTGAAAAGGCAACGGAACTAGGTGATACAACAGGCATTGCTATAGCCCCAATTTGTTACTTGCCTGTCAAATTACATGTGAGACACAGTTACAGGCAACGCAATGCATGGTTGGCACAATAAGCTTGGTGTTGTGCTTTGGCATGTTGTTAGTAAACACCTATTTTAACAATTTCTCACTGCTTCCACCTGAATTTGACAACAGTAGGAGAGCAAGCTTTACCAGCAGTTGCACCACATCCACTTCTGCAACTATACTATAGGTAAACCAAATCAGTTGGTATAAGTAACTGAGTGGTACACGTACATTAACATCTCGCCTTGGCCTAGCCGTTCCTGAGTGCACTTGAGTTGTACTAGTGAATCATAAAGCACCAAACAAACTGTCCAGCACATTGAACAATGCCAGCCAATATGCTGTGAAAAAGCCTGCGTGCTTGGCTGCAGCACTTGGGAACTCAATGTTTATCAATTGTGTCTGAGAAGATTCGGCGTGCAAAAATTAACATGATACAACTTCCAAGAGCATATGCCTATAAAATTGACTTTATTCAAGTTCACTGTAACAAGGTTTGACTGTTATCACTCTAAGAATGCTCAATTACTAAGCACATGAGAAATTGTCGTCTATTATTGTGACCAGTTCATTTTATTCAAGCACCAACTTAATTGTGTCCCAAGACATGTTACTTTTATCCTAACTGGTGACAGCATAGTATCATGAACCAATGATGCTCAGGGGTACACCAGGCACGACGTAAGTAGTGACCCAACATATTAGCCTTGGCCCCAGAAAGCTGACTATGTTTACACTTATTAGACGGTTTAAAGGGGTTTATTTGTTAAAAATATGCAGAGAGTATGGTGACGATGAAAAGGTTATACTGATGAAAACAAATGTGACTTTATAACATATAGTATATTCTTGTGTAAGGGCCACACTTCTCATCAAAAGCTTAGGCCAGAATGTTTTGGGTGCAGCCAATATACAAAAGAAAGTAAACAAATTTGTATCTACCTTGCAAAACCAACAGGCTTGGCGCGTGTGTAACGACCTTAGGAAGCTTTTATTTTAGCTTTGTTTGCTATCTCATCAGTGGTCTTTGGCACATGCAACTGCAGAGCTGGAGAAGCAGGAGTCTGGCTCACTACAAGCGCGCTGTTACAAAATGAAGGCGCCCTCGGACATAGTCTCCGACGTCGCACTTCACATAAGGTTGAGCAATGAAGAAACTGCCGGAGTGTTACAGTCCATAGCGCCCACGTACGTTCCAGCTGGCATGGCAACAACGAAAGCTTAGTGCACAAACATGTACAGTATGTACGAAGAGTGGACCCCATTGTCAACACTATAAGTTGCACACCTATCTGGCACAAACGCATACACACAGTGAAAGAGGACAAGCCGCAGGGTGCAAGATACAAATTTTGCTGGTGCTTAGTCGACTGTAGAAACAACCGATGAGGAGGCCGATATGCTTCTATGTTCCACACCTATAGTAACAAGTAGTTAAAAGGTCAAACCGTACTTGAATGCGATATCAGATGTGACGCCGCGCGTAAGATGGCATGGAGAAAAAGAAATTGAGTTTTCACATGAAACATGAACAGAACGTTTGAGTCAAAACAACTGCATACTTTTCGAGTGGTGCAGGAGCGACAGCATATGCACAAAGCATGGACAGCCTCGCATCAGAGTAGCGCACACATGCAGCAGCACAGAGCTGTCTGCAAAACGTGGCATGGTTGGCACGAAATTGGTGGCGTCAGGAAACTAATTTTGCGATGACACCAACAAGCAAGACAATTAGCTTCCCGCAAAAAAATATCAAACTGCGACAGGACTCCGACTGCGATTATAACCAAAGAGGAGGCCAAAATGCATCTGTGTATTGCGTCGTTACTGGACGAAGATACTGCTGCACGGCCGCGGCTGCAGGTGCACACGTAGGAAAAGGCAGGTGTAGACTAGACATGAATAACTTTTTCCGGAAATATTTAGGCCCAAATTTAGGGCTGCAGCCCTTACACTGGTGCCCTTACGCAAGAATATACAGTATATGAGGAACGTAACTCTCTAATCAGCACAAGAATGTGAAGTATGATATGCAACTGCCGTATTTATTCAATTATAAGGTGGTCACGATTATAAGGTGAGGGGCCAGTTGGAGGACATAAGAAAAAAACTTGAGTATGCACACTAAGGCGATACAGAGTAGCTGACGGATTATTTAGACTCGGCAAGGATTACCTCAAATACTGAATTACTAACACAGCCAAAAGGCAAAATGGTGACCATGAAATATGAGGGAAGGGAGCTCTAACCAGTGGAGTGCGGGTTATATGTGAATTTTTGCCTTTAGGTGTTGCTTCAAGGCAGTGCAAATACCGCCTTATAGTGTGGCTTCACGGCATTGCAGCACACGCTGCTGTAAAGCCACACTTCAAGGCGAAAGTCGTGCTGCCGTGAAGCTGCACTATACGGCGAAATTCGCACTGCCGTGAAGCTGCACTATACGGCGAAATTCGCGCTGCCGTGAAGCCACACCTAAAGGTAAAATTCGCGTATAAGGCGGGAGGTGACTTTGAGGCTAAAGATTATGGGAAAAAGCCTCGCCTTATATTCGAATAAATACGGTATGCTCCATAGTGAACCACAACCAGAAGTAGTAACCCATACCACAAGACCTCGCATCAACACACACACCGTAATCATAGAGTCTACTCTGACTTTCATTAAATTAGTACTATTTATTTGCTACCATTAAGGCTTATTATCTTATTTATTTTGTCAAGTACAGATAAATTTGATGAAAAATGGCACTACTCCAACTCCAAAAATACTGGGCACTGGGCTACATGCAGCCCACAGGGCTCGTACAAAATGTCCAACGTAAAATTCAAGGACAATTCAAGGATGTGCAGGTTTCTGAAGGCCAAAATTCAAACTATCTAGTCTGCAATTCTTTACAGCCAAGCAGCCATTCAATTCCACACTTACTTCAAGCTCTTCATGTGGCTTTTTTTGAGTTTCTCATTGTAACAATGTCAATCACTCTGCAGCACATCACACACACTTCGCTCAAGGGTAATTAGTGTCCGGCTTCACCCTAAGATACTCGCCACATTAAAGCCAGATGGCTGAAACTTATTTTTCTCCAGGCATTTAGAGTTTGAGCCTCAAAAACAGAGCCATGAGGGCTGCAATGTAAACCAACTAGCAAAACAACAAAAATAGTGGTACGGCTTGGTCATTTGAACTGTCATTTCATCTAGCACTACGACGGAAATTGCGATTTAAACCAGCCTGATGTCAGTGGCTGTGGACTTGCCAGAATGCAATCACTTAGCGAAACTCTCAAAAGCAAATACTGCATATAAAACTGTTTCCCGATAGAAAGTGTCCACGGCATAGAGCCGATGCAGAGAAATCCATTTATTTTCAAGGAGTTTTACTCTTGAAAATACCAAGGATGAGTCTGTCCACGTGTTTGGGCGCTCTTTCGAAGTGCAAGTAACGAGCCAGGCTCGTACAATCCATTTGGACATACTGGCGAGTTCCCTTGTTAGCCCCCATAAGCTGGCCTACAGACTCCATTCACCTGGCAGAGATTTTAAAAATGCCGGCTGTCTGTCAGGTGTTGCTGCGCCCACTGTGAGTGTGAATTTTTCATTTGATTGAGTCGTCAAGCTTCTAACATGACTTGCTTCTGCATAAAATATTGACAGGGGTAGCAGTCTTGTCAGCGCTATAGACACATCTAGTGATTAAGTCGTCACTACGACAATTGTTTTGATACGGCGATACAGTGGATGAAGTTAGATGGACAAAACCTTCCACCGGCGCCTCAGTAAAATTAAAATTAAATTATGGGGTTTTACGTGCCTAAACCACGATCTGATTATGAGGCACGCCGTAGTGGGGGACTCTGGAAATTCGGACCATCTGGGGTCTTTAACGTGCACCTAAATCTAAGTACACAGGTGTTTTCGCATTTTGCCCCCATCAAAATGCGGCCGCCGTGGCCGGGATTCGATCCCGCGACCTTGTGCTCAGCAGCCCAGCACCATAGCCACTGAGCAACCACGGCGGGTCACCAGCGCCTCCTTGTTTTACATTTAAGTATTTGCAGACACTATATTTTCTGCAATTAAAAAAAAATTTTTTTCTGAACACTTTTTTACATTTTTTGCCAGCACTTAAAGGGTAAGGGCCTTTGAATCTCTTTTTCCGAGTTCAAGGATTTTCAAGGATTTCAAGGAGGTGTACAAACCCTGAGCCCAGCACCCATTTTTTTAATAGTCCCCAACCTCTCAAAAAGAGTGTGTACTTTCACTAACACTGGTACCAATTTTGTTGACCGGTCAAAATAACCTCAGCTGGCATTATCAAGACATCCCACTCCCCTAGCGCTAAGTGAGTGACCACCACAGTATTGTGGTTAAATGTCTAAAACTAAAGTAGTCATTTGCCATTTTCACGATGGCAGGTAACGTCAAACATGTGGAAATAAATAGACAAACAGAAGCAGTTGCAGGTGCTCCTCATATTTCACAGAAGGGTATTTCAAGGCCCCTTAAAAAGCCGCAAAGCAGTAAGCAAGCAAGCCCAAGCCTACCTCCTTGCTTGGTGAGAATTCAAGCAGCAGGTTGCACAGAGTGGATGAAGCCACAAGGAGGATGTCATCGGGAGCATTATGAAGGAGGCGCATGAGTGGCCGCCACACGGCATGATCCTGAAAGGTGGTGCGCAGCTGCTGCACAGAGCGCGACAGCGAGTGCAGACAGCGTACTGCCGCCAACCGCACACGTGGGTTTGTGTCCGACAGGCTCGACACCACATGCTCCATCAGCGAGTCAGTCTCGATGATCTGGCCAAAACAGAGACACCATGGGCTCTTTACCAAATAGGACAGCTACACAATAAATTTGGACAACATAAACAGTGACTTAGTGTGCTGTTAGCTAAGATAACTTACATAGAGCTAAAGTGTCCCAAAAAAGATTTTGAAAATTGCACTAAGCAAGGTTGTGTCTGCTAGCCAGGGCACAAAGGATACAGCCGAATCTCGATAATTAGAACTCGAAGAGGCCCAAAAATTTGTTCGAATTAAAAGAAGTTCGAATTAATGGAAGGACGTATTTTTGAAGTATTCGAGCACCATAGCAAGATGAACGAACAGTGCGAGTCACGAAATTTTGCGGCACGCAAGCGCATAGCGAGTTGCGCCCACTGCCGGCCAACGCTCGGTTCCCGATAACAGCAGAAAACGAAACTTCAGGGAGCGGAAGGCGCCGCCATGGCGACGGGCGCGCGCGCGCGGAGACCGTCGAAGGTGAGGGAGGAGGGCGGCAGGAAAGCGGATTTGGCCTCGGCAACTCCACCGCTTCGGTGGCAGTGGCTTCGGTGGCTCCCCTTGCCCACTCTCTCAACTCCCTCGCAGCTCCCTCACCTTCGACTGTCTCCATGCGCGTCCGCCGCCGGTACAGACGGCTCGGTGCAGATTAGCCCACTCCTTGAAGTTTCGTTTTCTACCGTTATCGGGAAGCGAGCGTTTGCCAGCATGGGTGCCGACGGCGCCGGTGCAGCCGGCCCGGTGCCAGCTTAGGCCGCTTCCTGAAGTTTTGTTTTCCGCTGTTACCGGAAAGCGAGCGTTTGCCAGCGTGGGCAGTTCTTTGGCCGGACTGGGCCTCCACCGCTGCATGAAGGGGTCTCTCCTAGGCTCTTGCTCTATGGCGGTGTCGGAGCAATGCCGGTCAGAGGCGCCGACGCGCTATTTGGCAGGCTGCTGAGAGCATTGTCGGTCCGCGGTATGTTCAAATTAACCGTCGCAAATGCTTTCGCGTTCGAATTACCGAGCGTTTTCGCCCATTCAAATATACATAACTTTGGCAGGGACCAGAGCGTCAGTTCGAATAAACCGGCAGTGCGAATTAAGCGTGTTCGAATTAACGAGATTCGACTGTAGTAGCAAATTCTTTGGCGCCAAGTGACAGTTTGCAAGTTGCACTTCATAAGCTGACACCCAGACAACAGAGTGTAGAAAATTCATGCCAAGGACACACCCTGTTTTGCCACTGCCGCACAGTTTTTACATTACCACAGTGTATTATTAATTTAATTCTGAAGACAACGTAAATGAGTGAACCAACCGAAGCTGCAGTGATCGTTCACAGTGCATATGCCACTCTGGCATCCTCTACAATACTCTTTATCATGAGCACCACTATATCACAAAAGGACCTATGTCAATCACTTGTCCCAAAGCATCAAATCCCCCAAAACTAAAAAAGGATTGCACACTTGCCTTCTTGCGAATGTCTTCGTCGTTTGCACCCAGGGCAGCAAAAGCTTTGAAAGCAGCTTGTCTCAGCTCCTGCATAACCTTGACTTCCTGTTCAAGCTGCAATAAGAGCAGCATAGGTATCACACAGCTAATTAACCTTGACCAGGGGCCATATTTTGTAACAATAATTCTTATTGTGGTTCCATTCTCTTCCTATTATCTGTTATGCTGACTTGCCGACCCTGGCAATATTGATGGCACAATAGCTTGCGAGCCAATGATGAAGAGTGAAAATAACGGCTTAAGAACAGCATCGTTACAAAATCTGGGCCCAGGACTGCATAAAATCAAGGCAAACACTTTAGCAAACAAATATTCACACTTGTTTTGACATCAAAAGAGACAGTAAAGAACACCAAATGAGTTTATACTGGTGGAATATAATTTCAGGACTGCGCAGAGGCCAGCAGTGATATCATGGATTTTGAAGTACAGTCAACTTCCGTTAATTTGATTCCAGTTCATTAAATTTTTCAGTTAATTCGATCTCAACTTCAAATACAACTTCGTTACAGTCAAACCTCGTTAATACATACCCGCTTAATGTGTAATTGTGGTTTAAACGTAGTCACGAAGATTCCCCCACCCAGCCCCCATTGAGCCCCATGTACTGGCTGACCGCTTAAGCCGTAGTCGCTCATCGCACACCAAACGGTTAGTGCGTACTATTTTTCTTTCTTGTTCTACACGCACAGGCACAAAATCGGCAAAATCTCATGTGCGCAGAAGTTCGATTCTCAAGTTGCGACGCCCGGACGACAGTCGCCAGCGATAGGGAACCTAAAACATGGCCACCACGACACATTTCCTGATCATACAGCTGTTGCCGATTGCCGCGAATAAAAGCATGGCCTTCGAGATTAGCTTTCGGTAAAGCGTAGAAGTCACCCGCAGGAGGTGCTAATTCGCTCTCGCCGTCGAATTCAAGTAGTAATCGCGCAGAAGCACATTTTATTGCGAAGCGCATTTTTGCCATCACCGTGGACATCGCTTTGAGGTTCCGTATATAGTCCAAACACGGCAACATCGTCGCCGTGCGCCGTACGCTGCGTGCGCGAGTGAAAGCTTGCGAGAGTCAGCCGACTCAATCTCGCACGTGCAGGGAAGAAAGGGGCGGAAGCGCGCTTCTGTCGCGTGCGAGAAAGGGAGGAGTTTACTTCGGTGGCGGCCGCCGTATCTTGAAAGCGATCTGCGACGTGGAAAAAGTGCACGCCTGTGTGGGCCTAATCTTCAAAGCGATGTTCTGCCGGTAGCTTCAGATGCGCTGTGCTTTCAACGTCTAGTTCGCGTTGAAGTGAGATACGGTAAGCTCGCTGCTGCTGCCGCGCCTCCTCACTCCAGCGTTTTGAGAGCAAGTTTCCACAGTCATCGAGCGAGACGTGTTCATGTTTACCTGTGCGGGCATTACACCGTGCTTGTTAATTTAGTTAGTAGGCGGGGCCTCATGGACAAACTGGCTCGCGGCCTTATCGAGCTCGAAGAACCGATTTTTTGCTACCTATTCGCAAATAAAGCCTGTCTTAGTGCGTGTGTTTGAGAGCATCGTGACGTAGTTCTTTTCCGGCCAGTAAGTAGCCGCTAAACTGGTTTTGGCGGTTAATTCGTACATCGTTTAGCGCGTACCTAAATGTCGTTCCCGGTCGACTACGTACGTATCAACGGGGTTTGACTGTATACCGAGGTTTAACTGTATCACGTTTTTTTCTCATGGTCCCACAGAAAACATATGGAAGGGTTCAACTACATTGTTTTCTAAGAGAACCAAAGACCAAACAAACTAAATGCAAAACAATACTTTGCAATCCGCCACGTCACACTAATGTACCGGCCAGTTCCAGCGTGAAATTCAGAAACAAAACTTTGACGCTCATTTTCTTATTAATAATCAACCTATTACCGTATATGAAGCACCTAGCTATACGAAAAAGCCAATTTTACAGTTTTGAAAGAGCATATTAGAAACAGTCATTTCCCGGTACCAGCATTCGTGACCGTGAACACAAAAAAATTACCCAACAGAGTCACATTTCTTTTTTACCTGTTAACATGTTCCCAGAATACACAATCTTTTGGCACCGACGTTCTGTAATCAATACATCGTGATCGTATGATACATTGCGATCGTATGATAGGTTTTCCGGCTGTTAGATCTCGCGTAAACAAGAAAAGGTGCTAAGTGCACACAATTGAGAGCAGTAGGCACCTGCCACGGAAGCTTCCCTGCACATGAAACGGGAAATTGAAAGCATGCACTCAGTTTCCTCTACCAGTACCACCAAATCTCCTTGCAGGTCCGTGCCACGCCACATTCACAGCTTTCGCCGCTAACCCTATTGCAATAATCATCTTCAACTGTTTCACAGCAGGTGCGACATAGTACCGTTGGAAGCGTATTGCACACTTTTATAGGCGATAACCCAAACATGCCAACATTCCCTGCTGCAGGCAACTCGAAGTAAGCATCATGTTTCCCTCTGGCAGCATCGTATTGAGCCGTCGCCCCCCCCCCCCCAGCTTGTTTCAGTTTCCCGTAGCAATAGGAAAACGACAATATGCATCTCTGGTTGATCGGGCCCCACCAGCTCAAGGCACATCGGCGTCTCATATCATAGCAATTCTCACCGAGTGGGCACATCAGAACTTCCCGCCGAAATTCTCCAACCGAGAAGCTGCTGACTCAGGCCAAATACAAGGGGCGCCAACATAAGATTGCCAAAGCCGCAAAAACAACATGCATGCCGAGCCGCTCGGACCCCCAACAGCATGGGCGTCTCGTGCTGCAACAATTTGCGCCAAGCTTCGCTACGTATACTACAGTAGAGTTGATAAAATTTTCTAGTGACTTCAGAACATACGTCTTCTGGGTTGGTACATTTTTTCTCCTGTTTTTTTTTTTTTTTTTCCCCAAAATGTATGAATGAGGTACTAATGTATATGACGTATTTTTCTAGTGTGCATTTAGTTTCCATCACACTACCAAGTTGCCAAGATCACAAGCACTACCTTTTTCATAGTGACTGCTGGCACAGGCCCTTTGTACAAGACAACAGCAGAAGGTGGCTGGTACTTGAGCAGCTCAGCCAGCGTGGGGATGAGATGGTCACTGATGCTGGCAATCCGCTGTAACTCAGTATCAACTTCAGCCAGGTAAGCAAGTGTCTCAGCTCCATGCGCCCTTTCCTCAGGAGTACGTTCCTTCTTGCACATGCGCACCAGTGTAGGCAAAGCCTGCGCAGATGCACCACAGTCAAGATGGTACACTTGCACAACTGAAGGAGAGTGCTAAAGGAGTGCACATAATGCTCCACGAGCAGTGGTGCAATCTGGAAAAACTTAAAACTGACGCAATAGTTTGCTTTCAAGCATTTGCTGCAATTGTAGTTTTACAGTGTTACAGTGCAGTCCACTTATAATGATACCACATGTAACGATATATCGGTTACAACGATGAGTCAGCTTAAGAGTATCAACTTATGTATTAGGGCTATGAGAAAACAAACATATTGCCACAAGCAGAAATAGTGAAGCGAAGGTGTATTTACAGGTATTTACAAAATTGTAGCAACGCTGGATACACAAGATGGCTGCTCGAACCAGTCGCGCGCTCTCTTAGCTAAATTGTCTTCGTTGTTCATGGATACACCATGCCCCACTGCTCCGTTACACCACGCCCCAGTCAGAAAGCCGCTGTCTCGGCGGGAGTGTTTATGGTGGCGAAGTCGCGGGGAAATAGGGTTTCAGCCTAAAGTGGACGACATCAGTAGGAACAGGGGCAGACGATGTGAACGATAGTGCAGCACTTTGTAGTTGACGCCGCCGAGCTGGCGAAGGATCTTGTAAGGCCCGGTGTAGTGCGGGAGAAGTTTCTCGAACAATCCGATGCGGCGGCTTGGTGTCCATAGAAGAACTAGGGACCCTGGGGAGAAATGAACGTCCCGGTGGCAGCTGTCGTACCTCATCTTCTGTGCAACCTGCAAGGCGATGAGCCGTGAGCGGACAATCTGGCTCACTGTGTGAGGCCAGGCGAAGATGTCGCGGGCATACTGAGTTGGAATGTTGGTCACGGGTGCAAGAAGTGTGTCGAAGGGTGAAGTTGGGTGGCGGCCCAACAGCAGATAAAATGGTGAAAAGCCGGCGGTCTCGTGGCGGGACAAATTATAGGCAAATGTTATGTAGGGCAACGAGTCGTCCCAGTCCCTGTGGTCCGGAGAAACGTACATGGATAGCATCTCCGTCAACATCCGGTTGAGCCGCTCAATTCATTCATTGGTTTGGGGGTGAAATGCAGTGGTTAGTTTGTGCACGGCAGAAAAGGAACGAAGATCTTCCGACAACGCGGGACAGAAATGTGCGGCCGCGATCAGTGAGCAGCTGCCTCGGGGCACCGTGAAGTAGTATGACGTAGTAGTTGTAGTTGTAGTAGTTGTAGTAGTTGCACCGTGAAGTAGTATGACGTAGTAGTGAAGTAGTTTGGCCACTGCCCAAACCAACGCCAGGCACTCGCGTTCCGCGATAGAAAACTTCCGATCTGTGGTCGAGAGAAGGCGGCTTGCGTATGCAACGACGCACTGTGCACTGTTCTGCTGCTGAACGAGAACAGCTCCTATGCCATGGCCGCCGGCGTCTGTGTGAATTTCAGTAGCAGCGGATGGGTCGTAGTGAGCCAGCAATGGTGGAGCCATTAGCAAGTGGACGAGGGCGGCGAAGGCTTCGGCTCGCGCAGGTCCCCATGAGAAGGAAGCATCTTTCTTGAGAAGGTCAGTGAGCGGGCGAGTGGTGTCGGCAAAATGCTTGATAAAGCGACGGAAATATGAGCATAGGCCAACAAAGCTTCTGACATCTGCTGTGGATGACAGTACGCGAAAGTTGTGGATGGCGGGAATCTTGTCGGGGTCGGGCTGAATTCCTGCGGCACTGACAAGGTGGCCGAGAACAGTAATCTGGCAACGTCCAAAGAGGCACTTCGACGAGTTGAGTTGCAGGTCGGCACGTCGGAAAACACCAAGAATGGCCGACAGACGCGTAAGGTGACTCGCAAATGTGGGCGAAAAAACTATCACGTCGTCTTAATAACATAGACAAGTGGACCATTTATAGCAGCGAAGTAAAGAGTCCATCATTCGCTCGAAGGTTGTTGGGGCATTGCAAAGGCCGAACCGCTTAACCTTGAATTGATAAAGCCCATCCGGCGTTAGAAAAGCGGTCTTTTCGCGGTCCATGTCATCTACAGCGTTCTGCCAATACCCAGAGCGAAGGTCTATGGACGAGAAGTACTGAGCTCCATGCAGGCAGTCCAAGGCGTCATCAATACATGGCAGCGGGTAGACGTCTTTGCGCGTGATCTTATTCAGATGTCAGTAATCGACGCAAAAGCGCCAGCTGCTATCCTTCTTCTTAACAAGGACAACTGGGGAAGCCCACGGACTAGACAAATGTTTGAGGACGCCTTTATTCAGCATTTTGTCCACCTCGTGCTGTATAACTTTACGTTCAGCATGTGAAACACGGTACAGCCGTCGGCGTATGAGATGGGAGTCTCCGGTATGTATAGGGTGAGTGACCACTGACATCTGGCCTAAAGGACGACTATCAAAATCAAAAATGTTGCAATAAGCCTCCAAGACGCAGCGCGTATCTCAGTAGCCTGCGTAGGGAGAAGGTCAGTTGCGATCATCTTGCGTACTTCATTCACTGCAGGGTTGGACTGATCGAACTCGCCTACGGAGGATGGTGGACCTTCTGTGTCCATTACGGAGATCTCGCAATCACTAATAGGCAAGATATCGGCCAGTGACATGCCTCTCGGGAGCACCTGCGTGCAGTAGTTAAAGTTGAGGAGAGGGAGTGTGGTCCGGTTGTTTGCAACAGTGAGTAGGGTGTGCGGCACAGCGACGTTCCTTTCAAGCATTACGTGAGCACGTGGACTCACCACACAGACGCTGTCAAAAACAGGTGGAAATGAGGTCAGACTAACGAACTGGGTGGCTTGTGGTGGTAGGCGGATGTCCTCGAGGGAACATAAGCGTGGTTGGGTCTCTTGTGGGATATCGCAGCTCTGGGGCAGTTGAAGCTGAATCACACCGCACGCGCAGTCAAAGAGGGCAGCATGAAATGATAAGAAGTCCAATCTTAGTATAATATCGTGAGGGCACCGTTCCAAAACAGCAATCAAAGCAGTGGTAAGGTGCCCTGAGATGCTGACGCGAGCAGTGCACATTCCGAGCACGGTGGGCGTTCCTCCATCGGCGACGCGCAGGGTTCGTGATGCGGCAGGTGTGAGGACTTTGTTCAGACGGCGGCGCAATCGGGCACTCATCACAGAAAGTTGCGCACCAGTGTCGATCAACGCCAAAATGTTTATGCCATCGACTAGAACATCAATCAGGTTTTGTCGGATCGGTAAAGTCAGCAGAGGAATTGTTGGTCGAGTCGGCAGTGCAGCATCACCTCCGGGAGCTGCAGCAATTAGTTTTCCGGGGAAGAGCGTCAGAGGTTCATGGGAGATGGCGGGCAACGAGCCTGAGGCGATAGGGATGACGGTCGACAAACTGATGGCAAACGGGACTGGTGACAGCAGAATGACGAACTGCACAACTGTTCCATGTAACGGTAGCGTTGGCGTTAGGCGGTTCCTGGTCAAATGGAGGCTGGAAATGGCATGGGCTCAGTCCGGAACGGTAATAGCCATAGGGTGGTCGTGGAAGTGAGGATCCAAATCAGCTGCGGCAATGGCAGTCAATGTGACCGATTCGACGGCAGGCAAAGCAGATCAGTCGATCATCTGCAGTTCACCACTCGGCCGGGTTTCGATAGCCTGGAGCGATCCACTGGCTAGGCGAAGGAGCAGGTCCATCCGAGAGTCGTGAGGGTGCAATAGAGCAAACAGAATGAACTCCGAGATGTTCGAGTTCTTCGTGGACTATTGCTTGGACAAGTGGTACCATGGGCAAGCTGTTGGGATCACTGAGGTGTGGAAAAGGAGTGGCAGGTGACATTGCTTCAATTTCATGCTGCACAATTTGTGTCCCGTCTTCCGAAGTCAATGGTCACTGCATTCTGCTGTCCTCGCATGAGGAAGTAGCAGCTGTGTTTGGTAAGCGGGCGAACGACGTTGGAAAAGTTGTAATGCGGCGGCTCTTTGCCAGCTCAAAGCGTTGGCACTCCTTGATAATATCGCCGACTGTTGCACAATTCCTACACATTAGCAGATTGAAAGCATCGTCAGCGATGCCATTCAAAATGTGCCCGACCTTGTCTGACTCACACGTCACTGTCAGCCTTGTGGCACAGAGCTAGCACGTCCTGGATATAAGCAACGTACGATTTCGTAGAAGTTTGTGCAAGAGTCCACTAGGTCTTTCTTCGCGGCATTCTTCCGCCCAAGTGGACGGCCAAACAAGTCCTTCAGCTTCTGCTTGCACGTTTCCCAGTCTGTAAGCTCATCTTCGTGGTTGTCAAACCACACCCTCGCCGTGCCTTGCAAGTAGAACATCAAGTTTGCCAGCATGACAGTTGCATCCCACTTGTGGGCACTCACACACTCATACATGATGATCCAATCTTCCATGTCGACGTTATTGGTTCCGTGGAACGTTCCTGGATCTTTCAGATACGCCACGACAATGGTTGGGGTTGTTGCCGCTGGCGCAGGTACCGCGTCCTCCGTCATCATGTTAATACCAAGGGGACGATCGTTGCGGAGCTCCGTGGTCCCCCCTCTTGGGAATACCACGCACCTCCACCAAAATGCCACGGGGCAGAAATAGTGAAGTGAAGGTGTATTTACAGGTATTTACAAAATTGCAGCAACGCTGGATACACAAGACGGCTGCTCAAACCAGCCGCACGCTCTCTTAGCTAAATCCTCTTCGTTGTTCATGGACACACCATGCCCCACTGCTCCGTAACAATATATAACGACATGTTTTGACTGCATGTCAGATACAACAATCAAAATTTTGCCTTTTGGACAGCATTTTCCATGCAAACTGAGCTCAACAATTGCGTTGCTAAGTTCCACGTAAGGCTCATTCATATCGGCGACTGACAGTGGTTGCCGGTGTGCACTAGTCACGAATGGTCACAAATAGTGGCTTTTCTCAAAAAGTGACCATTTTGGACAAGTCAATTGCTGATCGATTTTTCATTCGCGCGACTGCAGTCATAAAACTGCTCAGCCATTCAGATGCGGAGGAACAGGATGTCTGTATTACTGATACTTATTTTACGTGGCGATGCAATTGTGAGCAGATGGCGACTGGCCAGTCGCACTCGCCGGTGTGAGCATCGGTCACCTTCAGTCACTTTTTGGTTGCCAGTCGCAAATGGTCATGTGACTTCCTTAAAGGGATACTGAACAAAACTTTTGCCACTGAGATTTTTAGCCTAAATGAAAGCTTGGGTGCTGAAATTGGCTGGCACAATTTTATTCTCAGGCAGAAACTAGAGGAAATATTTTTTGTTGCATTTTTCGCAGAATACCGCGTCTAGCGGCCGCACCATGAACCAGAGGAAGTGACCGTTTCTGTGACATTATCTGTACCAGACACGCCCGCATCTATCCAGCAGCATTGAGGGTGCCGACCGGCAGCGAACGACATCTCAATTGCGCGGTTGCTCACGGCCGCATACTTCTTTTCGCAATGCCCAAGTCTTCTATATCGCCGTTTGTGATGTGTGCCGATTTTGAATGTGATCAGTGAAGCACCTGGCACAACGCAGGAGAATGCCTCTATGCTACTGCGTGCAAAGGTGTGAGAAAAGTATCGTCGGGCGAGACAAGCCGTGTCATACCTTTCCGGCAGAGCCAAAGCTTCGAAGGATACGGATTCGCGCTGCGTGCCTATGACAGCCAACATGGGTACCGTCAAACCGCGAGTTTCTGTGCTCCGAACACTTCGAGAAAAGTGACTATCAGACGAGCCCTGCTTTGATGCAGAGCTGCGGCATGTCAGCGAAAGGGCGCTGTGGCATCGTAGTAGCAGGGTTCTTCAATACTTTTCATCTGGTCATGAAACTTCGCGTAACGCTATGGGAGATGCTTCATATAGTGCCCACAGTAGAGGCACCACAGCGCTGGTGCAAGTAGAAAGTGGACTGGAGCAGACGCCGAACGGACGCCTCAGGCATTCTATGCGTACGCTCATTACTGCACAAGGGTCGACCGCCTGTATCGGTGTGTGTTTATTGTCGGCACAACGTGCAAATTGCCGCCCAGTTTCTGTACAGTGTTCAGAAGCTTAAACGCTAACAATTTCGAAACAACTTCAACGCCTTGTTACAACAACGTCTGCTGCTGCTGCAAGCGGGTACACATGACGTCACGGCGGTTGGCGCGCAGCCCCGCACTTGCCGGCGTGCCGCCACCGTGCGCTCACAATATACCAAACATACAGCCATCCGTTAAAAAATATGTGAAATAAACGCTGCGTATCGGAACAGTCGCATCTTCCGAGATGAATTTTGATGCTTTCCTCATCTTTTCATATTTTTGTTCAGTACAGTAAAAGCTCGTTAATTCAACCCTCGTTAATTCGGAAAATCGGTTAATTCGGACACGTCCTTTGGTCCCGGCAGGCGTTTGCATTATTTACTGCAATGAAACTCTCGTTAATTCGGACGTATTTGGCCGCATATCGGTTAATTCGGACAACTCTCGGTGCTCGGCGAGCGCGGAGCGCCGCAAATGTGCTACGCAAACGAGCCATAACTAGAGTGAACTCTACCATAACGGCGTTAGCGTCCACCGAAACAAAGCGACACGAGTTCGCATCGCCATAGCCATCAGTGGAAATTGCACAGGAATGACAGCAACGCAGAACTCTTCGTGTCTATTTGAGCCTTTAAAGCTTTTATTCTTGCGTTTGCCGGCGCGCATAGCACCGCGTTGGCCGTGTGCCTTCAAAACTGCGTAGTCGCCATCCGTGATCGCGTTGATAGCGGCCGCGGTTTCATCCGCAGCGGTTGTGGCAAAAAGTAGTTTCGTTTTCACTCAGTGTCCGTGCCGACAGGGAACGGAATACGAAATCCTTGAAAAGAAAAGAAATATGAGCCATTCCACGCCGCCGCGCGTTGTTTTCCATCCTTCTCCGCATCGCCAGCCTCGCGCGCCTGTGTCCCGCCGTTGCCCTTCCGCCCCTCCAAACACGAATGGTCCGCGCCCATAGCTCTGTAAGCCACGCCACCCTCCGAAACATGAATGGACTGAGCCAAAACAACGTTATCGTCCACCGAAACGAAGCGACGGAGTTCGCACCGCTGTAGTCATCACTAAAAATCGTACTGGAATGACAACAACGCCAGAAGGCTTCGTGCCTATTTGTGCCTTTAAAGCTTGCGTTTACCGCCGCACATTGCACCGCGTTGGCCGCGTGCCTTCATGACTGCGTAGTCACCATCCATGATCGTCACGATAGCGGCCGCGGTTGCGGCAAACAGTAGTTTCGTTTTGACTCGGTGCAAAGCTGTCGATGATGAAGAGAGAGATATTGCGGTTGTGAAGAGGAAGAGGCGCACCGTCTACATCGCGATGGGCGGCGACCCGGCGACATTGGCGAAAAAATAAACGGGATGTGCGCGCGCTAGTGAAAAGCGCGTCTCAGATGAAGACGCGCGCCACGGCTGCGATGTGAAGGAAGTCGCGAGACCTTCGCCGCTGCGAGCTCTAATCAGTCGCGAGATGACGAGAATTGCAGTTTCCGCATTGCGTTTATGCAAAATAGAGACAGAATTTGCTGATTCATACTGCAAATAAGTGCGTGTTGACGTAGTAAGCATTTGTTTATTGTTTTTTTTTTAATACCCTCGATAATTCGACATTCGGTTAATTCGGACATTTTTTTCGGTCCCGTGAAATCCGAATTAACGAGCTTTTACTGCATCCCTTTAAGTCACAGGTGTGTATGAACCTTTGAACGAAAGATGCCTATTCTTATTATAAGTGTTTATGCAAAGCCCATCTGTATTCATGAATAAACAATGCATATTTACCTACGAAAAAATATTTGTCACTTTATGGTCACTAAAACAATGGCGGCAATTTTTTTTCGAAATAGGTCAGTCTGAAGATTTTAAATCTGCAATAAAAAAATCTGATCCTGGGGGGGTCACATTTGGCAAATAAATTGACCCTCAAAGGGTTCACAACCAATTAGGCACTAAGGTAAAAACGCATACCTTGAACACAATCCGAGGATCTTCGGAGTGTACTGCCCCTGCTCTGCTCAGAAAGGTCATACTGAGGAGCAAGAAAGAAAAAATAACTTTTAGCACAGTGCATATGCATCTCGATGTGGCATGTTTCAACGAAAATAACGAAAAAGTCAACTAACCATTTTGCTGCTGCAAGCTGCATTTCTGTGGGCTTGTCTCTGGCCATCAGGGTCACCAAGATATCAGGAACAGTCCTGCCACCATAGCTTGCTGCAAAAACATGCACAGGCATGTAATATGTAGTCACTAGTACTTTACATACACGCAGGCATACGTTTTTGAGCCAGAACCAGAATAAAAAAGATAGGCATAGCACATGCACTGCGGTGAAGCTTATTATACAAAGCACACAGTTGGGAAAGTAGCAGCGCATCACAGCATCCCACTCAAACATTTTTTCAAACAGACGTGCAAAAAACAAATGTAATCAAACTAACAGTGGGATAGCTTAACTGCAATTTTTATTTGTCCGGGTCGGTAAACTCTGGCTGCATAATGACTAGGGGTCATATTTTGTAACCATTCATTTTCCATTCTTTTCACCCTTCCATCATTGGCTCAGATGAGATTGCCCAGATCAACCACTCAGCACGACAGATGATAAGAAGAAGGTAAATTATAGGGATTGTTTCACGATGCAACCACAGAAATAATTGGAAGAGAGCAAGAAACATCTCTACAGGCATCTTTCATTGCTGTCTTGTGATATGGGAATAATATTATTATTTATTAGATACAAAATCAAAGTACAAAAGCAAGCCTGCCGAAGCCAAATGAGAGCTTGAATGACAAAGTTAGTTATGCAAGGTTTTATGGCGCAAAAGCAACTAAGGCTATGATGTGCCATGCACAGGATGAAAATATATAATTTGATAGAAGTGCTTCAAGCAACGAAAATTTACTTTAAAGTTTGTTTAAGAACCCTGTTTCATCTAAAAACTTAAAAACATCGTCTAGAGATACAAGTGCGTTTTCAGCCAGGATCAGGTATGGATGAAGTGGTGTTAGTGTTTTGTAAAGTACACAAAAATATTTCCATCTTTTTTCTTCCAACGGTGGACATGTTATTAAAATGTGATTCACAGTTAAGAGATTCTTGGCATTGATTCACAAACCGCTTGTTGTTCATTTTTCAATAAAATGTTGTGTGTGAGATGTGTGTGTCCGATGCGAACGCGACATAGAATAACTTCTATGAAACGTTCCTAGTGATTTGATGTCTTCCACTCCTGTAGCATGGGTTTTACTATTTGTAGCTTGTTGTTTACTTGGCAGCCCCACTCCTGTTGCCACTTTGAGGTGGCTGCAGCACGGACCACCCGGACACAGTCCTTGAATGGAAGATTTATTTGTGTAATTTTTTCACGTGCTGTGATTACTGCGCATATGTCCGCCTTTTCATTTCCCGAGATTCCCACGTGGCTTGGAACCCAACAGAGACGAATTACTTTACCATGCTCTTCACTTTTGCCGAGCATTCTCAGGATGCAGCCGAGAAAAGGTTCACACACTGATTTTCTATGGAGGGCTTGAATGACAAAGACACACCCGCAAGATGAGAATAGGATAAAGGGCCTTGAGGCACTTTCCAAGAAACACATGCCTGGCATTGAATGGTACCCCTTCACACATATCCAACAAAAGCTTTCCGAGTGTGCCTTGTATAATCTGAATAATCAGCAATCAATTATTGAACTCACCATGATTTGTGACTTTCCCCTCCTTTTTGTAGTCACTACTGCACTAGAAACTATGCCATTGTGCTAGTACAAAGTAATACCGGTAATGCTCCACCCACCACCGCACCGAGATTTGCTATCAGTGCCGTGGTATCATTCACGGCTACTAGAAGGCACCACTGTCTTACCTGCAATTAGATCTCTTGATTATGCCTCATCAGGCTTTACTGCTGTTTATTTTTGGCTCATATTGAATTAAAGTAAATGGCTACTGTCACTAAACATGACGAGCACATCATATTTCTAACAAAGCTTTGTCTTACTCAACCACAAGTAAAAGCAACCCAGTGAAGCATGTAAAAAAATTTCCTGCTAATACAGTTGAACCCGTTTATAATGAATTCGATAGTTCCATGAAAAGTGGTAGTTGTATCAGTAGTTCGTTATATCTGAACTCTCCAATTCAAAACCTGTAAATATTTGAACGACACTGAAGCTGGAATCAGCATTTATGATTCGACACCACTTTAGTGCGAAAATCTCATTTTTAGTAGCTTTTTTTCTTGCACTTTCCTGCATCTAGCTGCAAGTTTCCCTTCAAATTATTATCTAAAGAAGGAAATGTGGTGTTGTAGCTCTTTCGAAATGACGCCTAACCAGTTCCGATCACTTGCCATTTATAACTACAAGCGCAGCCACCGCCATATTTTTCTTCAAGAGCTTGCAATATATTTTCTTATGAGCGGGACACGAGTGGATTCTGCATATGATAGCAAAGCGTTCTAGTTGGCTAGAAACGGAAACTATCGCGGCATGCCAGCATTTTACAAAGCTCCTGCCGTTACAGTTGCAGCATTAGCCATGTGAGCACTGAGATCTGCGAACACATGTTTTCTATGTCGCTTCAGCCAAACAAAATAGTACTAGGTTACAAAGGTGAAACGCCATCGCAAACCATTGTCGGATACAACGTAAACGAAGCATCGACGAACCATGACCTCAAGATAACGGCGTAGTAAGCGCCAACTCTGCAATTTGCCATGGCAGCAGCGCGTCGTGCCACGTTCACGCCAACTCGAGCCACATCAATACCGACAGCAAAGCGTAATGCACGAGGTGCCGCATGGAAAACTACACAAGAATGAGAGTGCCACAGTCATGATGGCCTCCAAGACTGCACGCAGTGCCACACGAGGAACTAGGCAAAAACTAGAGTGCCTCCGTCATGGCCTCCGAGATTGCACTGGCATGCGCGCCAGTGCTATCTCGGAAGTCACAGCCGCTGATGCTGTACTGCCTAGCCCTTAAGCATGCTGGAGACATGCCTTGGAAGCATGGTTACCCTAGCTTGGTTAAAAGCGAGCGACTTTCCTCATGGCTTCTGAAATCGGCATGCGGTGCTTGTATCTTCATCACGGTTGAACTGGAGCATGGGGGTACTGCCACGCGCACAGTAACACTTTCGTGCTTCAGAAATTCGTGTGCACTCTCCTTTTACCGCGACTGAGTTTGAAGTGTTCGTTGTAACAGCACGTTGCTTTTGAAAATGTCGCTATACAGTGTAGACCGCTTATAACGTAAGTCTCCGGAGTCGCGAATATCTGCATTATAAGCGGTACCGCACTATAACCAAAACAACGATTTTCAAGCCCTGCACGTATGCAAAACATGTAGACCAAGCATGTAGATACACTTTGTACTATCGCGTGCACATCGCGATGTAGCCGGTACTCTTCAAGCTCGACAGCTTTGCACCGAGTCAAAACGAAACAAATGTTTGCCGCAACCTCTGCGGAAAAAAACGTGACCGCTATCGACGCGATTATGAACGGCGACAAATTGGGGTGCTGAAGGCATGCGCCCAACACACGCACCGAGTCTGGACAATCGAATTAACTACCATTCGCTGCGACAACTGCAGTCGAAACCACAGTCGCTATCTATACAATTATCGATGGCAACTATGCAGTTTTTTTAGGCACGCGGCCAACGCGCGTACCAAGTAAAAACGAAACTACTGTTCGCCACAACCGCTTCGGAGAAAACCGCGGCCGCTATCGACGCGATCGTGGATGACGACTACGCAGTTACGAAAGCTCGCGGCCAACGCGGTGTTATGCGCGGCGGTAAACGCAAGAATACAGGCTTTAAATGCAAATAGGCTCGAAGCGTTCCTGCGATGCTGTCATTCACGTACGATTTCAACTCATGGCTGTGGCAATGCGGACTCCGCCGCTTCGTTTCGGTTGGACGCTAGCGACGTTCTTGCTCTTTTGCGTCACACATTTGCGGCGCTCCTCGCTCACCGAGCTCCAAAAAGTAGTCCGAATGAACCCATGTGCGGCCAATTAAGTCCGAATTAACGAGAGTTTGATTGCACTGAATAATGCATACGCCGGCCAGCAGCACGCACCTTGTTGAAAAGTGTGCTTGCTGCCGCCCTTGTCGGCGAGATTTTCTCGCGAAAGCTGCATTATAACCGGTATTTCGTCTCACGCGGCTGCACTGTAAGTGGTATGCGTATACATGGATCTTCTAAAGAAGGGTAAACGGGAGTCGTAAAAGGCCGCGTTGTAGCCAGTTCTGCATTATAAACGGTTACGTTATAAGTGGTCTATACTGTATGTGGACACAGTTTCAATAGGCAGGGTAGGAAAATAGTAAATGCAAAAAAATGTGGTCATTATAACTGATAAATTGTTATACCTGGGGTCGTTATAAGTGGGTTCGACTGAATAGTTATTAGGAAAGAAAGGAAAAGGCCATGGATATCAAAACTGTCAAGTGAATTAGTAAATATATGAACTCTCGCACAACCATTGAGGCAAAGCCACTATCTAGGGAATGAGCATGGCTAGGCATAGATAGACATTACTGGACGA
Source organism: Dermacentor silvarum (assembly GCF_013339745.2). Classification (NCBI taxonomy): domain Eukaryota; kingdom Metazoa; phylum Arthropoda; class Arachnida; order Ixodida; family Ixodidae; genus Dermacentor; species Dermacentor silvarum. Next base: position 26,350,846 of record NC_051154.1, read on the forward strand.
GGACGACTACACAATAGAGGACATGCAACTCACTTACATACAACAAGCGCTTGAGACACTTTAGGGTTCTGGTAGCACATGTGTGTCAAACAGCGAAGACTTGGGAGTTGCACCTAAAGAAGAGAAAAAGCATGAAACAGCATGCAATCAAAAAGACATAACCCACTTCCGTCCACATCACAAAATGTAAGTACCTTGTACACTGGAGAACAAAGCAATGCTGTTAAGGCGGGGACCGCACCATGTGCACAGAGGTAGTTCTGATGGTCCGGCGTCTGTAAGTAAACAATGCATGCCAGTGTTTACAGTGTCCTAAGTTTGTGGGCGTAAAATAATATGAAAAAACACTTTAACAACATTGAAAATTGCTATGAAAGAATAGCTAATATGCTCAATCTAGACGGGCAGCTCAACTTGAGATGCCACTGCATATTTCATCGCTTGCACCTAAGCTGCAATAAAAGCCACTTTTTATGTGGCGCATGTAGCAGAAAAGCTGTTGTCAACACGATATATACACACATATAAGGAATATGCACTCAAATACAGTCGAACCACATTATAACAAAGTCGCAGCTACCACTACAATTACATCATTATATCCACTATTCGTTTAAATGTACACACTAATTTAGCGGGGAAAAAAATCTAAGATTGCGCAAACATCAGAGAAGTGCAAGCATGACGCCATGTGTCGGCATTGCAAACCACTCAGCAAGGACAGTATTCTCGATCATTCACTTCCAGAGATAAAATTGCTTTTGCAGCATTTTGCGTGACTAACAACTGGCTTGTCAATGTCAAGAGGCGACAGCATTCTCCTGGCACTATTCTAAGCACGTTGTCCAACATAACTGGCAAGCCACCACATCACCTTTATGGCTGAGATCGGCCACACAGCACCGAGTGGCCAATCCCAGCAACGATGGCTGTGCAGACCCCAGCAAAACTCATGCCCGCCCACCGACCAATCAAATGCATGCAGCACGACACGTGAATGCTACCAAACCTGCAAACATCAATTTATTTGAAAAAAGGATATAATTGTCGTCTGGCGGCTTCCCACGAAGTCGTGAACTATAAAATTTTCTTACAGTCTATACATGCAACCACCTTCACCACTTCAGCCTTTCTCGCCATGGGGAGCAGCTTCTCAAGGTAATTCCGTATTTTCCTAGTCATGTTGATGTAAACCCCTTGAATAAGGTTAAAGGTAGCAACATTCTTTTTTTGTTTGCCGCCAGAGTGCACGAACCAGGGCAGGCGAGAAAGTCTGAGGCTTATCCATGCCTCCCTGTTGCTGGAGCTTATTCCAGTGGTTGCGCTCGCCGCCATTTCCGTGAGAACAAGTGCCCGAGCATCCCCGTGGTGTCGGCCGTGCCTTTCGTTTCCTTGGTTTTATGTTTTGGCTTGCACCAGTGTCATGACAGTTGCTCTTGATCACGGATCCTGCAATCACGGTGCTGCACAGCGCTATCGCTGCGATAAAAAAGAGCAAACTGCGACCGGCAAGGCTAGGCGCATGCAGCAAGAGAGCAGGAGAAGGAGTGCCTAGAAGAGGAGGAATGTGGTGCCTTTCATTTATTCCGAGGGCTTATCTTGACAGCCTCCACAGCACTTATCGATGGTTCTTTGATGCTTCTTTGATGACGAAAGCACTGTTTTGACCAATTACACGATGGCAAGCAAACGGTTTGCTTTCCAAACCGGTATAAGATAGCACACCTGTCGGCGATACGATCACTATTGCAAGATTTCCCATGACTTGGCACCGGAAGCATCGCTGTCTATGGTGATAGTGCGTCTTGTACAGTTCCAAGCACTCTATCTTGGCACTGTGCCAGGGAAGCTGTTGTTTGTAGACGCCAACATGTTCAGTTCTAAGTCACGCGAAAGTGCTCGTATCCTTAAAGGTAACTGACCAAAAATATCAAAAATTAAAAATTAAATTATGGGGTTTTACAAGCCAAATCCACGATCTGATTATGAGGCACGCCGTAGTGGGGGACTGCGGAAATTTAGACCACCTGGGGTTCTTTAACGTGCACCTAAATCTAAGTACACGGGTGTTTTCGCATTTCGCCCCCATCGAAATGCGGCCGCCGTGGCCGGGATTCGATCCCGCGACCTCGTGCTCAGCAGCCCAACACCATAGCCACTGAGCAACCACGGCGGGTACCAAAAATATCGCTCCGGAATGCCTGTCACCCGAGAAACATGTTTTGAACTGTGGGTGAGCAAATACTCGCTTCTCCATATCCAATATTGCATTGGATCGTCTACTTTCAGATTCATTATACAGTCGAATCCCCCTACAAAAAATGCCGCTACAACGAAATTTCCACCAAAACGAAGATTTTCCGATGCCCCGTCAGCTGCCCATAGAAAGTAATACCAAAAATAGTCCCTTAATAACGAAGGCGTTCTATTCGGTATTTCCGGTTCAACGAACTTTTCGAAAACGAAACTGGGATTGAACTGAAATTGGAACTGCCGAGTAGTCAATTAGAAGGCCTTTCCAAAGCTGTACACTATGTACACTTATGTACACTAAATCATATGTACACTTGAATGAGGTTTTCGCGAACGAAATCAAATTCAAAGTGCCGATTTAAGCCACTGCAATCCATAGCCACGCGTGGTGATAACGCGCCCGCGCGAGACTGCCACTGCAGGGGATCACCGCAATCGCTGCCGTTGTCTGTGGTCGGTGTCCGGTCGAAATGGCTACGCCAACGAAGAAGCGTAAATTTCTCTCTCTCGAAGAGAGCGCACATATGATCGCCGACGCAGAAAATGGAAAGAAAAAATCTCGCAGTTTCGCCCGAAAGGCGACGCATCGAATGTGATAGCAAATTAGTAGACTGCTATACGAAGCAAGCAAGGATTGCAGTTTTATCGGCCGTATAAAGTTGCAAACATTCGCTTACTAAATAAATTAACAAGCACGGCGTCACGCGCGCACAAGCAAACATGAACACACCTCGCTCGTTGACCGCGGAAACGAACTGTCAAAACGCTGGAGACGAAGCGCACCTTCGTGCTAGCATGCCTCTTGCTTCAACGCGGCGAAAACACGGCGCGCGGTGGACTTTCTCCGTCGCAGATTGCTTTCAAGATAGGGCCAAGGCGATCGTATCGCCGAAGTGGATCGTCGTAGATTACGTCCTGCTTCGGTCCACTTAAACCGTTTCGCATTGCATTGCTGGCGAAAATCCTCTCCTTCTGTTTGCGCCAGTCCCGCTCGCAAGTTTCGGATTCTCCAAACGCCCGTGAAGCGGCCCGATTTCCGTCCGCCTCCGCACACACGATCATTTTCCTTTTAAATGCGGCACCATGATGAACTCGGTACTTCATGCTGATAGAGCTGACGTAGAGAATGTGAAGACAGACGGTAGACTTTTGCCTAAGCACGTGTACTGCAGCACACGGAGGAAGCTACGGCATGCTACGGTAGCTAGGCTCGACGCCAGCCACGGTGTAAAAAAGGAAGGTGATCCGACGGCGGCGCGAGGCGCGGCCACTTAGTGCGGTTTAGGGACAGTGAAGGCAAAATAGACTTTAAGCGGGTAGAAATAACCAAACAGAGGTTATCTGATTGGTGGATAAAATTAAGGCAGGGGTGAAATTTCACCCACCACAAAGTACAAATTATGTTAATAGTCATGGCTAGGTGGCGTATGCCACCTCCCGATTTAAAGGGTTCAGCCTCATCCATCCATCCATCCATCCATAGTGTGACTCTACGCACGTCTCTGCCGCAAGGGGCAGCACCTGTTCTGGGGGCCACTTTTTCGCTCGCTTTGCTGTCGCTTTTATAGGCACGCGCGGCAGAAGCCGGTGTCCGGTACCACCGAACCGTCGACGTACACCAGGAGGTGGTCTCCGAGGGTCTGGACGAGACCCTCGGAGACCACCTCCTGGTGTACGTCGACGGTTCGGTGGTACCGGACACCGGCTCTGCCACGGCGGCCTGCACGGCTCCAGCCCTGCAGAAGAGCAGGCAGTGTCGACTGCCCAGACACGCCAGCTCGACTGCAGCGGAGGTGGCAGGCCTCCACCTGGCCGTCGACCTACTCTCCGAGGAGCTTCCTGGGGTACCAGCGGCCATCCTCTGCGACTCCAAGGCAGCCCTCCTCGGCCTGCAGAGGCCAGAAAGCGCCAGCCTTGGAGTCGCACTGCTGTCTACCCGGCTGACAGCGCTGCAGGACGCAGGCCACCCGGTGTCCCTGCACTGGATCCCCGCCCACGTAGGGATCCCGGGCAACGAGGCAGCCGACACCCTGGCGAAGGACGCCCACCACACCACTGTGCCCCTCAGTCGGGCCGTGACGGAGGGCGACTTCACTGGACTGAGGCTGCGGCGACACCTGGCGACCCACCACCCAGACAAACGGGTGGCACTGGGATGCCCCCCACGACCACTCCCCCAGCGAGGCCTGGCTCGCAGGGAGACCTCGCTCCTTCTCCGGCTCCGCATCGGCTGCAGCTGGACGGCAGCACGCAGCTACCGACTGGGACGAGCGACGTCCCCGGCCTGCAGCTCCTGCGGGGAGCCGGAGACGATCGAACATCTCCTGCTGGCCTGCCCGGCGTACCTCCAGCAGCGGGGCCCACTCCTGCAGGAGTTCCGCCGCCTGGGCCTCCCCTCTGGCAAGGAGGAAGATCTCCTCTTCCCCGGCCGACACCACCTTTCTGCACTTCGAGGCGTCGTGGAGTTCCTTGACTCGTCAGGGCTCTCCGCACGCCTCTAAGGACATTTCTACAAGCGGGAAGGCCTCACGGCCTCCCACCCCACCCCGGGCCTGACTGGCCTGGCACAACACCCCTGCAGACTCTGCAGCACACCAAGGCCTTCCATCTCGGCCTGATACGTGCCGCCTATGCCTGCCGGTTTTGCTTCGCCCAGCCATGGCGACTCCACTCTATCCCTTCTTTCGCTCCCACTTACCCCTCCCCGTTGGCGCTGAGCCGTGCTCCCTCAAGGGCTGCAGAAGATAGCGTCAACCTTTCCCTTTCCCTCAAGAACCACTTATCGATCGATCGCGGCGCAGAAGTGCTTTATTTCGATGAATATATGTTGTTCGCCTGCTTAAAACGACTCTACTTGGTTGGAGGAACGTCCCTTTATATTTCTGCCGACATCGCGATTGACTCCGACGCGGCGAGCAGCGGTAAGCGCAGCGCGCCGTCTGCTCGAGCAGACGACGCGTCTCTCTCGTGTTCGAAATGACGGTATTTTGACTGTAAGTGGCATGAAACCTTCTACCTGCTCAGGATTTGGCATCTAAATAACGAAAAATTGCATATCTTTGGGTATGGGTGTTTAAATGCTGACGGAGGTCGTAAATTATCCACTGTTGTGCCGCTTCTCCAAGGCCTCCTGAACACGTGCTGCCCCAACGGCGGCGCTCACTTCCGGTCACACAAAGTGGCCGCTCTCTCGCCCCAGCGCGGGTACATTCTAGCCACTGTAGCGCGGGCGCGCCGTCGGAACACCTATCTTCGAGCACACATACACCGTGCTCGACCATGGTGCTCGACGCGCGTGCGAGGCGGCCATTTTGAAATGCCGACGAAGATTTTAAAGGGACACCGGAAGAGAAACCGGAAATTCTGCTTTAATGGTAGATTATCCTACCACGATCGCAGACATACCATTCTTACTGCGAACAGAGGTTTAATAAGCGAGAAAATATAGAAAAACTGAAGGATAGGTGCTGACGCCCCTTTTAAGCCCGGACCACACGTCCGCTTGCGGACGCGCGCAAGCTCGCGTCTGCGCGCCCACGCATGCACAGACGGTGTAGCACGGCTCGTACGCGTCGAAACGCGGCGCTATCTCGGTGATCAGCTCCTCTCTGATATTGCGCGCTTGAGCTGCCTTGCGCCGACGCGCCTGGCTACGCAGCTACGGTGCGGTACATTCAACTCTCAGTTAAGCAGATTTATAACATGCAAGAAAGTGCTTCTTCGCTTTTTGTGCTGATCTAACAGTTCTAAAAATCTAACAATTACGTTTATAAATATCGAAGCATTTTGAAACACTGTCAACAACGAAGTACTAAGTGGCGTCTGCCAAGGTGTAAACGAGTGAGGCCAGTGAGCGCGCGCTGCCGCGCGTATTTGTGGATGCAAACTGCCATTCCCCGCTAGGCGCGGCAGCCGCTAGGCGCGTAGACGCGAGCTTGCGCGCGTCCGCAAGCGTACGTGTGGTCTGGGCTTAAGAATTTCCCGCACTACACGTTCGTGACGTCGGAGATCACAAACGCAGCCCAGCCGCGATTGGTCGAGAGCGATTTATCGCTGTTAATAAAACGCAAAATGAAATACACTTTAATCGTACAAAAACAGCATTTGCAAACTTTTTAAGCCGTTTCAAGCGAGGACGTACAAGTTTAGCGCACAATTAAATAAGGAATAAGAAAAAATGAAGTGGCGCTACATGCGGTCGTGATAGTTTCGTAGTTTCGTTACGCCCCATGCATCATCGCGCGCGCCTGTTCCGCTCTACAGTTCAGTGTTTGGTTGCGTGTTGCGTGGCTCGAAAAACGTTGACTTCGCGGGAAACAGCCAGAAAATGCCTCGTGTGTGTAGTGTTAAGAGTTGAATCAACGGCGCAAGGCGCTTGCTCAAGGGCAGCGGCAGTGTTAACCCGACTGTGTCCTTTCATGTGGTGCGGCGCGCTGAGCCCCGGCGTTCGCAATGGCTCAGTGACCTGCCGATGATAAAACGGCAAAAGAGCCAGAGAAACCGATGGTGTGCATTTCTCGCCCTAGGATTATGTATACAATCCTGCCCTCGGAAAGTATCTTGGCGTGCCCCAGAGGCCAGTCTTCTCGAGAAGCTGTCCCATCAATGTCGCCTTTATCAAATCCCCTACTGATGCCCCTGCAGCAGCAAACTGGCAGCTCGGTGAGTGCTGAATGTCATTAAAAAAAGACAAGACACGAAGAAACCATACCGAGTACGCAGGCAACTTTCTACACTTGTTCTGTCGGGAACATCGTCGCCTGGCGGACCGGCCGCCTCGCTTTCCGTCGACGAAAACGAGTCTTGGCTGTCCGTTGGCGCGGCCGGCTGCTCACCGCCAGCGTACACGGAAACACCTACCGCGCGAGCACGGAGGATCATTTCCGTGCTCCGTTTCACTGAAGTCGCTCAAATGCAGTCCTGCTTCCCTGGCGAGCTCTTCGTTGCACGGTTCAGCGTCAGCAACGGTATCCATAGCGGCCACAGAACACCTTAGCAAAAGAACGCAAACGCAGCGGCCATGCAGCTTTGATGGGGCGAACGCCTCGGCCGTTTACGCAAGCGGGACGTATCATGGCGCCCTCTGATTCGCTGAGAGCCATGGAGGAAGGAAAAAAACTAGGAGGGAGCGTCACGTGACAATCTTGAAGCCTAGTCATAAAAAATTTAGAGGAATGGGATGATGGGAAATAGGCCCTCACGTGATAGGCAAGCGGTAGATTTTACTCGGCTCGCTTCGGTGGCTTCGGTTTCGTCTGCTGCGGGGGTTTCGGAATATGCGCACATACTCGGTGTGGCAAACGCGCGCCGAGGTTAGTGAAGGAATTCGAGTGTGTGAAGCAGTTGAGCCTCGCCGCTTAATTAGCAGTCAGGCGCCAAGGCTGTTGCGAACGAAGGCGTCGGTTAACCGGCATTGCGCCGAACAACCCGGGAGGACCACCTCAAGGACGACTGGTTGCGTTTCGGTGTAGTTTCAGGGAAACGAGGGAACCTTTCGCCCTGCAAACGTGTGAAGTGTGAAGGCAACCAAGCCGCCCTTCCGACGACGATTCGTTGCGTTTGACGACGTCTTCTGGGAACCAATGATGCCTTTCGCCCCCGCAAAATGTGCACGCGATTAAGCGAGCGTACAGAGGGTCCGAAGCGACTGTCCCTACGGGAAAAAAATGCGTCCCGTCTTGTGCCCAAGGATGGACTGGCGAGCCGGAGACTCCGAACATATTTAGGGCCGTGCCGGCCCGTAGCGCAGTCAACACTGTTGCTCGCCTCTCAGCAGACCGGCGAGAACTCCCGTCAGCAGTAGGCGCACCTGCGTGATGAAGTGTTTTGTGCCAGGATGCCCTAATCGAACAGAAAATCGGCGCGATGGCCTGTCCTTCCATAGGTCAGCACAATGAACGTTTCTTTTATTTATGAAAATGGAACTGCAATATTCGCGATCGTTAGTGACTACGTGCTCGTGTGAATTATAACTGCCGAAATAGTGGTGCAATACTATTAAAGCCATTTTTTTTCCAACTTTGTCATAATTCCCACTAAGTGCTAAACATTTATTTCTCTTTAAAGTACTTTTATCGGATAGCGTACACTCCTAAAAAGGTACGATGTGAAACTATTTATTGTCGGAGAATTACATTTCCTGCTATAAAAATTATTATTGACTGAATTTTGTATGTATTTCTTGTGGCTGAAAACAATCAAAATTGCAATAAAACTAATTAATTGAAGAAACCACGAAAGATTAGTCTTCACATAACATACCAAGTTTTGCAATAGTCGCCAAGAACAATAATTTTGTAGAGAATATTCTGCTCGTAGTAACTCGGCTTGTGAGTGCAAAGTTCAAACATCGTGTTGCAAAGTTCAATCACTCCCCATGTTGAGGCTAATATCATTTTCTTTTTTTTTTAGAAGATATGATGTTGGTTGACATATTTTAAACAACAGGTAAATGACAGTTGAGATGAAATAACACAGTTTTACTTTAAATTACAGGAGTGAACATCATTTTCATTCATTTATTAGTAGTACCCTGAAGGCCTGGAGGCATTACAGAGGGGGCATTACATTACATTATGTATGTGTTACAGCTATATCTTTGATATTTTTGGGTGAAACATGCACTGCAAAGTTACTACAGCTCCATTTCCCCCGAGATTCAATTAGCTGTATGTGTATTTTACAAGCACACTTAGATCAAAGATAGTTTTCTACACAAGGGGATGCGGTGTGTAGGGAAAGCATGCACAGATCATGGGAGGTCTTTTGCATGACTCTGCAAAGGTTGTGTAAATGCATTCCACAGCAAATGTTATTGTTGGACCTTAAAAATATCTGGTGGGTTATTCTTTAACTGCAGACGCTTGCAAAGGACGATGCCACAGCAATGAGTCAACCTTAAAGTGAAGCAGCTACATCCACGGGAACATAACAGCATCAAGTTGAGCCATGTAAGTTGATGCACAGCTGTATGCAGCCAGAATGCATGTTTCCAGTTTGATCATACCTTTTTCATGACTGTGGTAGATGTCCCCCACCATTCCTGAAGTGAAATATGCTTTTCTTATATTCAGGCAGGTCTCTCTCAAGCCACAGTGGATATGGACATCTCTGAGGGCTTGTCTGATTGATGTGCTAGCAGAGGGTACTGCTACATCTGCTAGCGCGTCCTTGACTGATTCAGACATCGCTGATGAGCCTTCCGAAATCCAACATGTCGTGGCATGTTTTATTGTCGTAATGATCACAGAGCTTGCTTAAGACAATTTCTCACATGTGTGCCTTGGTTCATTCATGTTCTGATCTGCTTTTAAAAAATCTTGTGTTTCCCTTTAATATATATTTTGGATTTCACCTTTAAAGTAATTATTTAAGTTTCAAAAATGCATATGAGAATGTCATACAGCTTTTTGTAAGATGTTTTCGACAGATTTAAAAGATCTATTAGTAATGCTCAGAATGAAGAGAAAGATAGAACTGTTCAACCTATCATTGGCTACATTACAGCCCTTTTTTGACACAGGTGACAAGCATACTGCGTTCAAATTTCATTGTTAACACTGGCAAAAGCAAGTGCTAATGAATGAAAGCCATATATGCTACATCATAAACTCATTTTAGTTAATCTAGGATAAGTACTTCGTTCTGCGTACGTGCTTTGTGTCATGTTGGTCACCCATGCACCTGCTACAGCGCGTGATATTTTGCAGCCACAGCCAGCAGAAGACGCACCTGAAAAGGCCTTTCTGAGGCATGAAGTATGGCGTTACACAATTACAAACTGCGACCAAGAAGAAGATGAAGACTCTACGGCAATCCCATCAACAGCTTTTTCAAAAGGTTGCTCATCTCGAAAATGTCATAGAAGATTTATCTGACAATCGCATTCTAGGAAATGAGGATGTCGCCGTATTGCAGAGTCTTCATGGGGCAAAAAAAGACTTGCTCATGCGTCAACTGCCACATAAGTCTGGTGCCAGCAATGTCACCCGCTTACTCGCCAGAGCTCAGGCCATTTGCACTGACTTTGCATTTTTATTCCCGTAGAGCATACAGATATGTACGAGCTGTTTTCAACACATGCCTCCCGCATCCAAAGACACTGTGTAAATGATATCAATCCATTGATAGGGCTGCTGACTTTTCAAAAGAGGCAATGACTGCATTGGCTATCAAGGTAAAGCACGGCTCTCCACATTATGCAATCTGGTTGTGGATGAGATGGCCATTCAAAGAAGTAGTGTGGGAAGGGAAAAGCTCCCATGGATATGTTGACATGGGCATTGATGTCAATGATGACAGCTTTCCAGTTGCCTAAGATGCATTTGTTTTAATGCTTGTTGCAATCAATGGCAGATGGAAGCTGCCGATTTGCTACTTTCTAGTGCATGGCCTTGGTGGTGAGCAGAGGTGCAATTTGTTGCTGCAAGCTGCTAGATTCACTCACGAAAAAGGTGCACACATTGTGAGTTTGACCTGCGATGGCGCTGCAGCAAATTTGTCATTGCTGCACAGCCTTGGCTGCAAGATGGACCTGACTGAGCTGGATGCTTCTTTTCCACATCCAGTGACAAAAAAGCTTTTCTTTGCCATGTTGGATCCCTGTCACATGTTGAAGCTACTGCGGCACACCCTGTTTGATAAAAAGGCTATTGTGATACGAACAAACAGTTCATATTGTTGAAACACATTGATGAGCTGCATGAAATCCAGTACACAGAGGGCCTACATTTGGCAAACAAACTTAGACAAGCACATATTACCTGGAAAAGCCAGCCCATGAAAGTCTCATTGTTGGCTCAAACGTTTAGTCAATCGGTAGCAGATGTTCTTGGTGACTGCAGAGCTCAAAAAAATTCAAAATTTTCAAATTCCTTGCCAACAGAAGAGTTTATCAGGCATGTCAACAATGCATTTGACATTTTAAATTCAAGACATCCAAGGCAAGAAGAATAAAAAGGACCGCTGTGTCCTGAAAATGCGGCTCCTGTCACTGCATATGTCAAAGAACTTATGGCCTAATTTTGCTCGCTTAGGGAGTCTGCAGCTGGTAAACTAATGACAGGGACCAACCAAGACACAGGCTTCATTTGCTTTGTGGTGTGCTTAGACAACCGTCCATACAACCACTTGATTACAGAAAATGGCCTATTGGCATATCTTCCGACTTCCAAGCTCAGTCAGGACCACCTTGAGTTACTTTTTTGCTGCAATAAAATCATTTGGGGGCTGCAATGACAACCCAACAGCAAAGCAGTTTGCAGCAGCATTGAAGCGTCTGATAGTTCGTAATGAGGTCAAGGACATTGATGGCGGAAATTGCTTTCTATTGGAACACATCGAAATTCTCTTTGTACGCTCCTCTGAAAAAACCATACTCCATCGATGTAATTAACCTCACTACCCCTCAGAGAAGCCCTGCAGCCAGTGAACCACTCACAGAAGCAATTTTACAGGATCATGGTTACTCTGCTGACCCAGGCAGGGTGTCTGAGCTTGGGTGCCTGCGGCTCGCAGTACTGGAAGAATTGCTACACAAGTTTTCTCGTGGGTGAATTATGTTCATGATGGCCCACACAATTAATTCCTTTATCCATCAACTTCAGCTGTCCCACCAGGTTTTGTGTTAAGGCATTTATTTGTTTCTTGAGTGACTTTGTAAAGTGCATATATTGTTCAAGAGCGTTGTATGCAGATGTCAAACTTTTATAGAGGGAAAATGTGATACCTTATTGTAAATTCTGCAAGTACATGTTTGTTGTCTTGCTGAATGCTGTAGCTTGAATCGCCTGCATGCAAATTATGCTTAAACAATTGTTCTGTTCAGCCCAAGCTAAACAGTGTGGACAATGACGGTAGGTTAGCTGGCCTACCTTTCACTAGAGCAAACTGTGTGATGACATGGACATGCTGTGAATGCTCTCAATGGATTATGTGTGAGCTAGGTATATGCTTGAGGATGACAATGTTTTTTTTAATGTTTATCCTGTATGTCTTTTACCTGACTTTTGTGGAAATTTGCCACTGCCACCTGGAATACCGTTGGTGTTACTATTTAAATAATTTAATGTGCTCACTCTGTTCACTTGCTTTACAATAGCCTTTTATGATGCCAGATTCACTGTAACCACAAACATTTGGTGTATACCACTCAATGAGTGTTTTAAATACCGTGAAATATTCATTCATTTGAGGTTCACAACATAATAGAGCCATCGCGTCCTAATTGCGGTGTGTTGGCTCAGCTTCGACGGTGCTAACTTATTTGTACGTATGTGATACAACATAAGCTTTGTTGTACATTTTACTTGCAGCAAAATGCATTGTATTTTAATGTTGACATACTTACTTTGTGGGTCTGACCTCACATCAATTGTTTCAACTTTGACTTTGTGAACTACCACTCTTTTTTTAATTTCTGCTTATGTATTGCTGACTTTTCTGACAAGCACAATCACCGAAGCATTTCGATATTTGTGAGGACAGTGCAGATATAAATATTATACAATTATAGCCCTGTATTGCATACAAGGCATTGTATACTTACAATGCCTTGTATATAGGCGTTGCATACAAGGCATTGTAAGCAAAACTGCAGCTACATTCAAGGACAGCTGATCCCATTGACCAGTTTTATTAAAGGTATCAATACTATGTGTGATATAGTTTACTTTGTATAACATTATTATACAAATGCCCTGTGGCATACAAGTATGCTAATACTGATACCGAAGAGCAGTGGCACAATAAGTTTTCCTACTTGCTGTTTATAATTTTCTTTTGTGTATTATCTTTGCAATGTACTTCATTTAAATTATAAATGTGGCTTCCTTCTGTATTTGTGTGAAATCTTCTGGCTTCTATAGGTGCAATAAACACTGAATAAAGAATGAAACAATTACTGTTGTCATAAAAATGTGCTTTCCATAGTACAAGTACACCAGCAACACAATGAATCCACAAGTGCAAATGAATGCTGCCATTTTTCCCTTGCCGCTATGTATTCAGTTTTCATGCCGTTTGACACTAGCAGAGGAAGAAGGGTCCTCCTGGCAGTGTTTGATTCTAGGACATAATTATGCTGTGGGGCTATACTCGCATTCGGAAACAGCTGAATAAACTCTAGATAATGCACAAATCCCGTCCATTTGCTTTATTATATAACGAAAATTGATCCCCGAGGCGCGTCTCAACAGCGTCGTCGCACCACAGAATCTTGCAAAATAGTACACGTAAAATCTGAATAAACGGCGATTACTTCGGCGTTTAGAATGCAGGCTAATGCTATTTATTTCTCTCAAAATGAAACACGCCCACCAGAGCATTTTATTAAGCGAAAATGCGACAAAAAAGTGTCCTTCAAAACATCTCGTTTCTTCCTAGGTGCAAGACAGCGTGACAAAAATTATTTATCTCAAATAAAACACGCACACCAGCCTTTTATTAATTAAGCGAAAATGCGACAAAAAAAAAAGAAAGAAAGAAAGAGTGTCCCTCAAGACATCTCGTTTCTTTCTAGGTGCAAGACAGCGGGACGAAAAATTAGCAAGATAATACGCACCACAGCTTAAGGTGCACAACGGCTGATTTGACGAAACTTGAGTACGTGGGAAAAATAGACCACACTCGGGCGTCTGGACGGGTTTCGAGCCGCGAGCGCTGGCAACTCCACTAACCGCGGTGGTAAGCGCAAGTGACGCCTTGAAAAGTTTCTGTCTTCATGAGTCAGACGCCCCAGTCTTGCTCCACGTTTCAAGGCATCGCATTTGAAGCGAAGAACGACGCGCGCAGTAGCAGAAAACCACCACCCGCATACGGGCCTCCAAGCCAGTGACGGCAGGCGCCACTAAAAGTTACCACGTACCAAACAATCACGAATGTTCCGGCAACCTTGTGGGCCTTTTCCGCCCCATAAGGCACCGCGCACGGGGCCCCTGAGAGAGGGAGGGGTGGCTTCAGAGGAGGTTGGCTTGCCGAGGCTAGCGGAATCACGTGACGCTCCCTCCTAGTATTTTTTACCTCCATGCTGAGAGCAATGAAATCTGTGATGACACTGCTTCAGCGCCGAATGTGGGGTGAGAGAAATTGAGAAAGAGATATTTGGTCTTTGTTTACGAATTTCTCCGCTAATAACTCATATTTTTGCACCGAACAAAAACTGCATGCATTCCTGAAGGTCCCTCTTTTATTCCAGCTGAACTTCCTGCTTGTCTTCGAGTAAATACGATATTCCTTAGGAAGCGGCAGCACTATAATGGCATCGCCCGTTTGGTGCCATTATGATAACGCCACACCGCGCGCCGATGCATAGCCTCATGGCCGATGCTGCACAGTACCGATACTACCGATACGACGCAACGTTTATAGAACTTCTTTCAGGTTCTATACATAGCTTGCACTGACGTCAGTGAAAGGAATTCTGGGATATGCGTCCGCCATGCATATGAACCGCTCACTCTCCCACAGTCGTTGCAAGCCCCGCAAGACGTGTTGTCACCATGGTCATGTGCATGGTATTTGGTTGTTCCAACCGCAGTGACACCCGCGGGAGAAAAAAAACCGACCAACAGCAACTTCTTTTCTTTAACGAAGATCGTGGAGAACCAGTGCGAGCGCACGAAAGCGTTGAGCACGAAGTGGCGCAGCCTATGGCTGGCGCGCATTAAACGTGCCAACTTAGACACCGAGAACCGCAACCTGCGAGTTTGCGGCGCACACTTCATTGCAGGTAAATAATTCCTTTCGACTTTGACAGCGTGATAAAGCCCAAACCGCATGAAAGCGATTTTGTGCGCGACGGCGACGAGCGACGGCTCGCAACATCGGGGAGACGTCGCTCAAAGTCGTCGCTCGCATGCCAGCTAAACTGTTCGACAAGACGGACCCTGACTGGGCTCCGTCGCTTCTCCTCGGCTACAGCGCCATGAGCACGGATCCCTCACGACACCAACGCCTCGAAAAACGACGCGCCGAAAAGCGGCAAGCGGATGCCGAAAAGCGGGAAGCAGAACTGCAGGAACGGCGTGCCGAGGCCGATGCGGCAGCGACAGGGATCCAGCCGTGTGCCGATCGGCCCCTCTCACCGCACCCCACTGGAGAAACCGACGCTGACGAAAGTGATACAGGTAAGTCAACACCTTTGCTTTGGCAAGTGAAGTTCGAGGCCCTTCCCGGCGTCTAGACGAATGCTTTGCAAGCGCGTTGTGAGGCGTTTCTGTGGATAGCCAAAATGATCGCGTCACTTTTAAATATGCGACACTTTTTCATTACAGGTGTTGCGAGGACATTCAGCTGCTTGAGCAACAGTGCATCTCACTGAATGAGCGCCTCTATGCTGCCCGTATCGAGAAAGAGGAGCTTGAGATCTCAGAAAATTCACTAAGGAGTTCTGAAAGGAAAGTCATGTTCTACACGGGGATGGCCAACTTCACTGTTCTCTCAGCCGTCTTTAAGCTTGTGGAGAGTGCTGTATCCCACAGCATCAACAACACTGTCAAAATTCCAGGAATTCATCCTCTTTATGATGAAAATCAAGGTGAACCTTCACAACACTGACCTTGCATTTCGTTTCAACATTTCCGAAGCAACAGTATCGCGGATTTTTGACAAGTGGCTGCATGGTGCATATTGTCGGCTTAAATCCCAGATAACCTGGCCAGGGCGTGAGGCACTGCAGCGTACTATGCCACAAACTTTCTTTGATTCGTTTGGGCCGAAAGTCTCCGCAATTATCGACTGCTTCGAAATAAAGATCGAAAGGCCGTCGTCTCTACTTTCTAGAAGTGAAACATGGTCAACGTATAAAGGAAGCAACACTACGAAGTTTGTCATTGCAATTGCACCACAGGGTGTAGTAACATACATTTCAGAAGGTTGGGGAGGCCGTGTTAGCGACAAGCACATTACAGAGAATTGTGGCTTATTGGACAATTTGGTTCCTGGTGATGTTGTCCTCGTAGATAGGGGGTTCAATATAGAGGACAGTGTTGGCTTTTATTGTGCACGTCTCCATGTCCCAGCATACACAAAAGGGAAAAAGCAGCCGTCTCCCGAAGACGTGGAAAGAACAAGGAAGCTTGCAAATGTTAGGATTCACGTGGAGCGTGTTATCGGCCTGATCAGAAATAAGTTTGTATTTTTGAAGTCTACCGTGCCTATTAACTATGTTTCTCGTCGTGAAGGGGATGAACTGACTCCACTTGACAAGATTGTGACAGTGTGTTGTGCACTCTGCAACTTGTGTCTCTCAATAGTTGCAACAGTAAAGAACCATAGCGATGAAAATGTAGCAACACCTGAGGACGACTGACACCGAGTACCATCTGCTACAGGTAGCATTGGGGTGTATCCAGTGTAATCAAGGTTGGACACAATGTGTGATACTTGTTTTCAGTGTGTCGTAGCATATGCATACCTGACATTCTAGATACGAAGTGGCCCAACTACAGAAAGCATCTCAGCAATCAGTACGTTTAATACAAAATGGCAAGCTTTATTAATGAAGGAAGTTATGGATGTTGACTGGCACTTATGCATGTAGCGAGGAGGAGACTAATGGTTTTAGTACATTGCGCTCCTCTGAATACTTTGTAGGAGGGGAAATTTGCATTGACATGCTTGAGACTGAGTAGTTGTAAGTGTGCAATTGACTTTAGGTAACATTTGTGTTTTGCTGAACCTCTAATTCTGTGAACTTGTTGATTTAGTTTTATGGGAGCATTTGTATTCATTTACTCAAACCTCAAGAGCAGAGAGCTCTTTTTCAATAAGAGATATGAAAACTTCTCTTTAGTTATTTGAATTCCCACGACACTGATGCAACTTCTGTGAAGTTGGCATTTTGTGTCACTCCTGTATAAACTGTACGGCTTGAAAGAAGCGTTGGGTTGAGTGCGCTCTTGTGGGGAATACTGGAGGCTTTGAATTTCGAACCAAACCCTGAAGACGTGGCAGCCTTAGCATATAAAAAGGACCTAAAGGTCATAAAAATAAACACTCGCAAAGCTATCCACCAACTGTCAATGCCAAGGTATTTAGCATTCATGGTACAGCAGCTCTTCATGCTTTGAGAATAACTAAGCATGCAACTTCTTAATAATGTTTTAGTTATTGCATAAAACCATTTTTGTTTGTGCACAGGCCCTTTCAGACACATTCTAGCTCGTATTGGAGCAACCAAAGGTACGAATGCCATTTGGTCTGGCTAGCTTGTGGCTGTCAAGTGCAGGCTGCATGCGTGCTGATGCACTCAATGTAGGAGCATTGCAGAGACACGCCCTAGACATATGGTGCCCAACTGCACTTTGGCGTTAGTTGGAGAATGGTCATAATGCACCAGAAATGAAGCAGGCAATGGTGCATGCTTTCAAAACACTTTATTTTGGTCTCTGTCTCGGTTAGTACCCTCGCACAGATTCTCATCAGCCGTCACTCTCCCCTTGATTGCTAGTTGCATTGTTGGACACTACAGGCAACAGTGCAGGTGAGAAAGGAAAAGTGTGAGCACTTGTTGCAGGAACCATTCTCCTTGTCACCTTTGCATTCAGGACAAAACCAATGCTTTGTTTTTGGTGCTTTCTTCAAAGCAACACACGAAAAATGAAACCATTTATACTGACAGGAGCTGCTGTCACAGGCGATTATTTTTCCAGTCTCTGGCCCTCGGCAGAAGCAGTAGGCATCCTCACTGCCCGCTTCATCTGGACATTTGAGCTGTCTAGTAAAATAGTGGTTAAACAGCTCGGGAAGGATAGCTTTTACAAAGAACTCTTTTGCAGTAGCCATGATGCTGGTGCAAAACTTGTCACCTTTCAAGATTTTCTCTACATAGAGAAGGTTAGGAGCCCAAACAACGAAGTAGCAGTACTCCACTTGGCACACTACCATTTGAGTTTGAATCTGATAATAATATGTGTGCTGCCTTCGCAGCTGCATGACGCCATTGGTGGTGCAGAGGCTCGAGTTAGGAGCAGAGAGCTCTGTCAGTTCTTTTGCATTCCGTAGCAAGTATGGGCATTTAAATTCAACTACACCCTTGCCACAGCAACTGCAGGAAACGAGAGCATCTGGTGTGGCGCCAATAAAAGGATATTCAGTGCTCAAGTGCAGACCAGACTTCACGCACTGGAAGCCTTCGTGCTTGTCTCGCTGGCTAGCTTGAAATGCTTTAAAGGCATCTTGCTCATGTGTCAGACCCCATGTCACTGCAGGTGTTTTCACCGAGCGTTTTTCAGGGTAGCATATTCCCTTCAAAAGTGATATGCTGGGCTTCAGAACACTTGTGCAGCATACATTCTTCATCACAGAAGCAGTCACACGACCAGCTCGGTGTAAAAACCAATCTCTTGACCTACTTTGGTCTTTTGTGCCTGCTTCTACAGACTTGACAGTCTTCTCATTGACGGTGAACGTTGACATAAAAGTGTCAGCTTTTGCAACAAGAGTGTCCAGCTCATCTGCTGCATATAGATCCGAGTAGAGGTCTCTGAGGTGAGCAACTGTGCTTTGAACAGGTTCTTGAAAGCTTTCACAGTGGTCAGGCAGCAGGGAAAATATAGCTGGTACAACGCCGGTACTGTCGAATGCTGCATAAAGCTCCTCGAGCTCAGTCGGTGATGGTGGTGAAATGCCCTTTCGTTGCTTCAGCAGTTTAGTTTCTTTTGATTCACTGCTTGTTGCATCAAGGCGACGCTTCTTTTCCTTCGAGGAACTGAAGTCTATGTCTTTTAGTCTTTTATACTCCACCCTCTCAACATAAGGCATTCTCTTTCTGGTTGACTGGTTCAGCCGGGCACCTGTTTCAATGGCGAACAGGCAGGCACCAACATGTGAGCATGTCTCCCCAGTCCCTGCCATGCAAGTGCAGTGTCCAGTCACTACGGTGCCGCTCTGTTTGTACAGCACCCACACTTTAAGAGGGCACTCCCCCAACCTTTGAGAGTGGTTCACCTGCAAAATAAGCATAAAAAAGAATTAAACATTTGAATCACTACTCATAAAAAAGTTTTCACTACTACCTCATATACTAGTGCTTGGTTTCCATGTTATTTCAACCGAAGTGTGTTTATTTTCTCGTGCAGTATGTACTTTTCTCAGAAACAGCAGTCCTTTTTCACAGCACACCTAAATCACCTCGCTGTTCTGCAAACTGTGTTTTAGAAACCAGAAAGCTTTAAAAAAAAACATGTGAAGGTAGTAGCACACCAACAACTTGAAACTAATCGTGTGATAGCGTATCTGGTGTTTAACAAGCAACAAATGGGCCAATTGACTGGTGCCACAGTGGAAGGCTCGATACCACCACGGGTTCAACGTGCATTGATATCGCGCGGGCCACGGGCGCTTTTCAAAGTTTCGTCTCCAAGATTGATCACGTGCTCTCGGGTTATGCAGCCGAGCATCATAACCAGCGAGACACCGCGGCGGATGCTTTAAAACTATGTACAACCAGTTGTGAGGCCTTGAAAGTTAAAAAAAAAAAAAAAACGTCTGCGCTTACCTCTTCAAGTAGGAGCACCTTGTCTTCTCCGAGCCTCCTCGCCGACAAACTCTTTACCCAACCACTAGTGAAATAATTGTGCGACTCCAGCGATTTGTAGGCTTTTATCTGGTCCAGGGTCACAAAGCTGGTGGAGAATACCAAGTAGTTGACGATGTCGCCGTGAGCGTCACTTGGCACCAGGCTGGCGTCGGCACTTGTGTCCATTCCCAGGTGCAGTGTGTAGGGATCGACGTTCTCGCACAGTTGAATCTTTTCTTTGTAGCGTACACGCGCAGATCCAATCAACTGTGCGAAGTAGTCCTTGCAAAAGGGCCGTGCAGTTGGAAATGCTGGCATGTCCAAAGAATATTCGAATTGAAGCCTGTCACGACACAGAAAACTATTCGACGGATTCTCGCAACGCGCGCGCGTCACGCTAGCGACAAGCGGTTCGTGAACATGGCGGCTGCCACAGCGAGCCTGCGGTTGTGACGTCACGTGCAAGCTATGTATACACATTGGATACGACGCACGTCAAAATGGCGACGTCCCTCGCATACTTCAGTTGGCTACTGGCGCGGCTAGCAGCGGCTGCGATACTGACTTTTCTAGATGGCGCTAACTATGCACCATATTTATCAGTTTCAGTTAAAAACTGGTGCGTTTTTTTTTAATCCTCGAATCTAAGCCGACCTTTGAGTTTCGTATGATTATTTTTTTTTTAAATGTATCGGCCTAGATTCGAATAAATATCGTAAGCCAAAAAATATCGTAAGCCAATAGCAGAACTTTTCATTAACTTTGAAGAATTTGTTCCTCAGTAAATAGCTCTTCACACCTGAATGTACATACAGCACAAAGCGAAACCTTAAAAGAAGCGAGAAAAAGCACAGACAGCACTGACTTCCAACTTATTTGATCATTCGCAGAAGGAACACTTCACTTGTATAGGAATGTGCAATGAAAACACCAAAATGAAATGTACAGCAGCAATGTTGTCCCCTGTTTCTTCTATCACATCAAAGGCACCTGTGATGTTCAAATAATCTAACTTTTTATCCGATATTGCAAATGCCCTCAAAGGACAATTGCAATATCGGTGAGGCACACTTACACGTTGCCACATTGCACGATATAAGTATCCTGAATTGGTTGCTAGTGTAACGTTCTGTGACAACTTGAAAGCAGAGCCTCAATTCAGATATCCCATGAACATTTAGCCGACCATCATAATTTGTCCTGTGCCTAGCTATCTTTGCCTTCTTTTCTTTGGAAATTTAGCTTGAGCTTAATCATTGCAGTTCTAGCAGTGTTCCAAGTTTTGTCTCTTCCATTTCAACAGAAAATTAAGATATTACAACGCCCAAAAAAACAAGTTTCACAACAATGAACTGTTCAAGTCACTGGCGTCTCGAGTAGCAGAAGTCGTGCGAAAAAAGTGCTGACAGTAAGCTGGTTAACGGAATGATGAAAAGGCATTTGAGATGTTCACATGCAAGGGTTAGTTTCTTCAATAAGGTTGCAGCATTTCCCTGTCCCACATCAGCCTACCTTGCACACAGCTGTTAGGATGGTGGCAATGCACTCCTGGTTGGACGCATGAGTCTGCGTAGCCATGAGGATCAAGTGTCGAACTGCCCACGGCTCCTCGTACATGCATTCAACAGGCGTCAACTCGGAACGGAACAGCGTGCGCAGACAGCGCAAGCATGCCTCCACATACCGCTGGTCCTGGTGCACCAGCCCTGCAGGTGAGTCCGTAAATAACAGAATCCATAATGGCCAAAGCCCTTTCTTACTCTTAATACAGTCTTGAGGCAAGCAGCGCAAAAAATAAGACTTGATACAGAGGTTAGGAAAATGAACACAGGGCAGTGTCCCTTACATTTCTATCAAGCTTTATTTTTTTCCGCTGTTCGCTTCAAGAATGGAATACCAACTCGCCCAGCAAACCATCCTTAATATATGTGGCACTAAGGTCAGTGTAACCGCACCCATATGACATTAAATCTTCAGCTTTGTAGCTGGAGAACAGTAAGTTTTGTAACTTGCGGACTGAAGTTCACGTGCCCTAGCCTAAGCGGCCCACTGTCCTTCCGGGGCACAATCTTTTCAAGACAAACACTCGCACCAGAGTTGAGAAGTGGTGCCCTCCATTCCATTCCCACTCCAGTCTGCTGGAGAATGAAGATCCCCATAATTCCACTCATTTTATCTCATCTGAATGGTGAGAGTAGGACCATTCCCACTCCTGGAGTGGCTGAGCTGGTCCATACCATTCCTCCTATTCTAATAAAATGAAACGCTTTCTCTATTATAACTGTATACTAATTGAACTTGCATGCCTAACAACAAACAAACAACAAAACACGTGTTTTTGGAATGCTAGCAACATAACATACGAATACTATTTTTTCACACAAGGACAAACACGCTCTGTGGCCTCTTATCTCTTGAGAGCACTGTTGCCTGTAATGTCTCCAATTACTAATAATTCAAGTAAAATACAAGATAATCTTACACCATGTCTCGAGTAGTGGGTGAGCGTAATTATTTGAGGAAAAAGCAAGCCAAGCAGAAGTAAGATGGTGGTTTTCAAGAACAATGCTGTTGTCGTAAATGGGTTCAGAGCCGACAAAATCGCTAGTCTGCTACATTTTCTTGGTTCACATTTACTAGCATATTAATGGGCTCCATATTCCAGCACACCTCTCTGACCACCTGTTACAGTGGGCGAAAAAACATGGGGCGCATTCCAAATCACCGTGGACTCGCGCAGCATGCAACCGTTTGCGACCTGGCCCTTTTTGGCCGGCATCACTTTGTCATAGGTCACGCATGCTCTTGCTAAATCGAAACACTTCCAACACAGTGACGTCGGTGTCGATCACACTAGCGATGGGTCTTGATCGCGAGAACAAGCATTTAGGCACTCTTTGGAAGCAAATTAATATATATTTTAACCCTTTGCTGTGACCAACACTTCATGATGAGTGTCCTTGGATACAGAGGAAGCCTACAGCAGGCTTTTCATAGCCTCAAAAGTTGGTGTCTCATTCCCTTGGAAACGGGATGGTGACAAACAGTCACCTAGGCTGCTTGAATTAATCAGGTATGCCATACATGTTTTCATTATAGCAATATTTACACATCTCCATAATTTTCTTTTTCTTCCTCAAGACTTCTCTATCTACTTTGTACGAATGCAACTGCTACATGGCATGCCACCTGGTGTAATAATATGTAACTGCAATTGCAAAGGGCGCACATATAGACGCTACGCGGCGCGCATCTCATTTCGCAAGACAAGTGGCACAATACGATACTAATGATGATGATTATTTATTGGCATCCCCTTTGAAATAAAACCTTACATATATATCGTGAATATATATTGTCACCTGTAGTAGTGGCGACAGTGCAAGATCAGAGGCACAAGAAGAAAGAAGTGTGCATCCAACCGCCCCTTCTCGACAGTTAGCTCTCGCCGCCGTTTTCTCCAGGAGCCACCTGCTCTCAATAAACGTCGTCAGCCCCCTTTGAAGACACGTGGCAAAGTAGTGGAGGTGCTGGGTCTATGTACCCTTTATTTAATTACCTTGAAATGCATTGGTCATTCTTCGCGCCACACAGTTAATAAACCTGGTTTATTTCACTCTAATATTGTTTTCTTCGATCATTGTCCCTGATCAATATTCAACCGACAAGAAGCACATGCGAAGTGACACAATATCAATAAAAGTTTCTTACGTAGCTTCATGTTGCAGATATGAGGCTTATTACCAGTTACTTTTAGAAGACAGTGTTAAAAACAGCTGTTCACCTGGCTAAAACTACATTTGGTACCGGCTGTCAAGAGTCATGGGCGCACCAAAGCAACTAAAACATTTAAAAATGTACTGCACAGACAATCTGCGAGAAAAACTGGGCGCTCGCTAGCAGACGACGCACTTGACAACGACAGCAAAATTGAAGACGTCGTGTTGTATAATCTATGCCTCAAATATACTTGTTTGGCAAAATGGTATAAACATAAATTTGCAGTTGAAATAAAGCACTATTTTAAGAGCGCACAATGCATAATTTGCCTCGGCGCCCACAGCAAAAGTATGTTGAATATGCCGCGGAACGCGTCTCCACCCCAATCCAGTTCACTCGCAGCGCCCTCGCACTATTTTTCCACACGCGGCATCTCAGCGGGAGAGCCCACTCGACCATTGTCTAGAACACTCTAACCCAACCTCCAAAAACGGGCAGCCTAAGCTTTCGCACTTGAATCTCCGAGGCCGTAACTTACCACCATGCGCATTTCTCCCGTTTGTAGATAGGGTAGGTGCCGATAGCGTTACCAATGACTTATACGTCGGAGGAATAAACAAATTTATGCGCGGAGCACCACAAATCCGTGCCGCGAAAGAGCAAAAACAGCGCTAGCGTCCAAAAACGAAGCGGCGCACTCCGCATCACCATGGTCCTCAGCGGCAATCGTACACGCAAGGAGGTATTAAAAAAAAATTCTGGAGTGGCGACGCCCGCTATTGTTTACCAGCAGGGGTGAAGCCAGCACTTGCCCTGACTTCACCTCTGAAAGAGTGCCGCGCAGGCTGCAGTTCGCGTACACCTTAAGTGCTTTTGTTGTGCGAATATACGCTAGGGTAATTGTAAAATAAAAGGTCGCTGTTTCTAGCTAAAATATTCTATTTGGCTGAGTGTTGATATCAAGAACTCTAAAAAAATGTGACACCGCATTCAAGTTTCCTCCTGAAACCAGTGAAACAAAGGCATATATTCAATAGGATCTTTACAGCAAAATTAGCCATCTTAAACATGAAGGAGGCGAAAAGAAGGTGTTTCCTACATTCCACTGCAGGCCGAAGGTTTCTCCCTGTGATCTCCAATTACCCCTGTCTTGCGCTAGCTGATTCCAGCTTGCGCCTGCAAATTACTTACTTCATCACCCCACTTAGTTTTCTGCCGTCCTCGACTGTGCTTCCCTTTTCTTGGTATCCATTCTGCAACTCTAATAGTCCACCGGTAATCCATTCTATGCATTACATGGCCTACCCAGCTTTATTTCTTCCATTTAATGTCAACTAGAATATCGATTATCCCCGTTTGTTCTCTGATCCACACCGCTCTCTTCCTGTCTCTTAACGTTAGGTCTAACATTTTTCGTTCCATCCCTCTTTGTGCAGTCCTTAACTCGTTCTTGAGCTTCTTTGTTAACCTCCAAGTTTCTGCCCCATATGTTAGTACCGGTAGAATGCAATAATTGTATTTAGGACATTTTAATTCCAAGAGAGGGGGCACCAAGTTCCTTGGCACTTCACGGAGCTTAGCAGGGTTCCCTGGAACAAACATGCATGAGAATCCCTGGCCTATCTGAATGAGCCCATAACAGCTTACACTGTAAAACAAATATGTAAGATGGGTGGCGACACCACACCAGCTCAACGTGACATCACAGATTTTCAGAGTGTCTGCTCGAGCCTAGTTAATTTTTTTTATTCGTAAAGAGAGACCACATTGTTTCCTAAAGGAGATAAACGCTAAACTTAGCAAGTTTCTAGAACTTTTACTGTGCCACAATGACCCAAATACTAAAAGTATGAGCAAACTAACTTAGCTGAGAACCATTGTACTTTTCATAATGCCACACCGACGTACTGATGCTGGGGTTTCACCACGAAATTCAAAAAAAGAAAAATTACCCTTAATTTTCTCTTCTAGCAGTGAACCTCCTTTCCATAAAATTAGCAAACATACAATTTGGAAAGAATACTTTATCGGTCTAAGCTAATTTAGTGTCTCTTTAGTGTCCCTTTAACACAAGGCTGCTAGAACATTGAAAGCCAAGACAAATTTTCAAGATAAACAAATTCATCGATTATCTCTTAAAATTCAGCCTTGAATTAAGATCCCTGTTTGTCTTGTTGCCTGCTTACCCTATTACTGCACTAAAATAGCAAGTGATCTGCACCAGGGCAGGCTATTTGGAATGTCGATGGTATAATACCATAGAACTTAACTGTAACTTAATTTGCTGTACACCCAAGCAGTTTTTCTTACCACCAAAACATGTTGCTAGGGGTGAGCAGCGCAACCCGGACAAGGGACAAAAGCAGTAGACGATACAAGCGTGCTCGTATCGTCTACTTCCTGTGTCCCTCGTCCGGGTTGTGCTGCTCACCCCTAGCAACATGTTCAGTTACCAACTCGCCAAGCTTGCTGTGTTAATTCACCAAAACAGGTTAACTTGCTATTCCTCATTAATGTCCCTTATACAATTCACCTCTTAGTATTATGTCACACTTCTAAACTTGTTAGACCTGCCTATATTTATGCTCATCCATTGTCTCTGTCAGCAGGCCTTCAAGTGAAGACCGCACTGGTAAATCAAGAGAATCAGGTGTTATATGTTGCCACCCTCAGAAAAACATTCTCAAGCACCATGCTAAACTGTCAGGAAACATCTTGATGGCAGTTTCACAAGTCAATCCAAGGAGGGTTTTATCAAGTTTTATAAAAGAAAACCTGTAGCTTGAATAAAGAAAATATGTTGACATCACACCAACATTTTTAAAATCAGGAACAACATGCCACATTGAACCATACTGTTAGTACAATGTTTGACTAAAAGTATGGTGCACTGAGGTACGTACTATATATACTTGAGCACACATTTGTCCTTACAGCTATTACTACTATTTGTAACAGTCAATATAAATGGTCTATATCCATTCACTTGTATCCATCTTTTGCAGACAATCCCAAGTGTGACTAAATGCAAATTTGTTTTGACAGCTACTATGCTACGAGAAACGAGACATTTCACAGCCTATAGATGGCTGTGAAGGTTCTGCCATAGTTCTGGCACATACGCCAGCAACATTCGGCTGTGTCTCTAAGTCGCTGAAGCAGGTTACCCATGACAGTGAATATGATACAGTGACATCATCCTAGCCGCCACGTTGGAGAATCAGCACAATGAGATGCTGTGTTTATGACATCATGTGCAAGCTATCGTACTGCAAGGATTCAAGCGTACTCATTTGTATTCTTAAGAGTGCATTTTTTTGTGTGTGCAGACAGATTGCCAAAAGGTCACCTACTAGCTAAGCAGCTTGAGACAGTATTTTGCTACTAATGCACATGCAATTTCTGCTTCCATACATTTTTATGAACACAGAAAGCAATAGGTTGAGCTTTCTGTAAGCCAGAACGCCTACTTTTGCAGAGGCGCAGCATGTGTGCTAAGTGCGTATTTTTCCTGCCAGCATAAACACCTTTTATGCGGTATCAACACAAAGCAGCAGCATTCACAAGCCAGGCCCTTGCACGCAGCAGAGACAAGCAAAAAGCCAAGCTTAAAATGAGTACTGCTCACCGCATGGAAGCAGTTGTGTATGCTTTTGGAAGCCTGCACACACGGAAAGAAAGTTGGCTCATGAGCAAAGCCAGAGCTGTATTCGTTACAGTCCAGAATCTCCAACTGCCTGGTTACACTCACCTTGAAGCAATACTGGTAGCACTCCTGCATCAAGAAGTGCCTTGACATTCTCTTCTGTGCCCTTTGCCAGGCTGTTTAGGATCACTGCTGTTTCACACAAAAGCTGTGGATGAGACTCCTCACGCAAGATCTGCAACAACCTGCATTCAGCCAATATGCCCAATTCAATTCTACGTCAACCTTTCAAAATCTAGTCTCTATCCCTACATTCAGGACAGCAATGCTACCAAATTATACACCAACAATGTGGAGACGGTTTTATTTGGAACTTATGCATGAGAATTCCAGTGTCATTATTAGCGCAAATGATGCTTGGCTGCTATGGCGTGTTCCAATAACATGCACAAAAAACAATAATGAAAGCTTTCTACACGGGCATTACTTTTTCACACAAACTACAGAACGGGTTGGAGGCCAAAACTAAATGAAAAGTTATGCCAATCTGTCTGCAGATTTTTCATATTGCCATGCTTAGACTTTTTGTACACGATTTTGTAAGCAACTTGTGATCCCGTGAAACTTATCCACAGATGAGTTGAACGCATAAAAAATGTTAATGAAATGTGGATTTTACCTTGGAACAAGGCCCATTCGTATGACCGTGGCTTTTTGGTTGTTGCTTCCGATCACCGAGTTTTTCAACTGACTGAAACGCAAGGAGGAGGATGTCATATAAAACCATGGCACAATACAGGCACTGTAAAGATGAACTTACATAATTCCTTCCAAGCATTTTTCAGGATCGTGAAAAAACAGAAGATCGATGTACGATCTATTGCACTCGACGACCTGTCAAAAGAAGTCATGGTCATTTTGACGTGTTTTTCCTGAGTGCGCGGTTGTCCTCGAACGCTGAACAATCTCATGAGCTGCGCGTTTCCAGTCACACCTTCCACTATGATGCCGTTGACGGCAGTTCAAACAACGGCAAGGCTTTTTTTTTTTTTTTTTCGTTACGGGGTGCTTTTTCATCGCGACGATAGTAAATTTTGTCACAAGTACTGCGGCAAACGGAGGTCTTAGGAGGGCGCCTGAAATTATAATAGAGCAGGCGGCGCAGGATCTTCAGGGCGCGCGCAGGCGTCGGCGAGCCCCAACCCATGGACAAGTCCAGTTTGGTGTCCCCGTCGCCGCGTTTGTTCCCTGGAGGCGCCGTCAATAGTACGAAATAATGACATGTTGTTGCAACTAGTAATTAATAAACAAAAAAAAAACCTTAGAGAAATACATTCACGCCCAGCCATCAACTTGTGATGCTAAGTTGAGCGCTACCGCGCGCCGCGACTTCTGCAACACCAGTCAGAACCTTGCCTAAACAACTCTTCTAAACGTCAATACATCGTATCTCAGTGAATTGAATCAAATTTCACTGCAACACATAGCCACATATACATGAGCCTCCGGCACACCCCGCCTCTCTGGCAGAGTGCGAGGATCGACGTTAAGAATGCAGGGCAAGAACTACAGCGACAATTGCATATGCATTGGACTGCTTCATGCCGTCTTCATTAGTTCCTTCGTCTGGTGAACTTTAGCACAACTTAAAAAGAACGAATAGGCCTACAGCACTGAACGTCAGACTCCTACGACACAGGCTCACACGCGCTCTACAAGGATCGTCTCACCATATAAGACTGATGAATGGTCACCATGCTGAAACCTCCGACGGTTTCCCGAAGCTGGTTACAGTAACAAAAACGCGATTTCTATTCAATCGCTCCGCTGTTTTCCACAGCTTGCACTTGCGACATTGAAAATACCAGCATTGGACAATTTAAGAGGACCGCAGCGCTCTCAGTAATACCAGTGCCAAAGCTACTAGCCTACTAGCACTCTCCCCACTCTTTTTAGTTTGTTGATTTTCCTTTATGACTCCTTTTACTTTTTAGTGCACCTTTTATTATTGTACTTCTTTTTCTCGAGGGCTTTCTTGCGTTGCTGCTTGATGCTACTGATAATAAAAATTTTTTGCAACAATTTCTTTGCCGCTATCGCAGACGCACTTCGCGTTTATGCTTTCTATGCTTTTAACACAGAATAGGTGGTGTTCCAATCACATGCGTCTTCCCACAGGCCGGCTGGATCCGGAATACACTAAATGCTCTGACGTCATTCCAAAATTTTCTTCCCTAAGTTGTCCCCAGAATTCTGTGTTTTCCCTCTGTGCGTTCCCTATGACGCTGCGAAGTACCTGGCGCGTCACGTTAACATGGCCGCCGTGCTTGATGACGACTGCTACGGTGCATCAACGGCAGCCACCCTATCTACGGTGGCTAAGATCGGGAAGATCAGACCATCGTTGCGTGTTTGGGAGTAAGCACTTTACTCAACGCAAGAACATCTGAGATCACCTCAAG
Organism: Dermacentor silvarum; assembly: GCF_013339745.2. NCBI lineage: Eukaryota > Metazoa > Arthropoda > Arachnida > Ixodida > Ixodidae > Dermacentor > Dermacentor silvarum. The sequence goes on from NC_051154.1 coordinate 26,380,445, forward strand.
AAACATGTCGAGGGCCCGGGCGACAAATGCGACCCTTCGTTGGAAAGTGTTTTGAGACCGAAAGAATCGCATCGTGACGACGCACAAGTTCCTGAGTACGTGAATTTGTCGTTAGAAAACGCTAAAGGTAAAAACTATGTTGTATAACGTGGTGCGTTAGTTTATTTCCGGATTTTCTACGAGGAGAATGCACAAGCATAGGGTTTCGGCCGATGACTGTATGCAAGAAAGACGTCATTAATTCAGTGTGTAAAACCGTCGATCGTCTGTAATTTCAATTAATGTGTGGTGGGAGTTTTTAACGTCTGACTGCACCGGACTTTCTCTTTGTAGCAAACCGAAATAAACTAGTACTCGTGTTTAGTTTAAACGTAATCTTCACGCGGCGCCATCTATAACACGAAAACTAGCATATATCAGACATTTGTTCGTCCACAACTCGAATATGCATCCTCTATATGTTCACCTCACCAATCATATCTAATCGACTTACTAGAATCTGTGCAAAACCGCACTACACGTTTCATCACCCGTGACTATAACCGCTACTCCAGTGTGACTAACATGAAGGCTTCGTTATCATTACCATCCCTGGAATTACGCAGGAAGATAGCCATTCTATGTTTATTCCATAAAGTAATCTACAGCGCGCACGTACTTTCCCACTATCAAAACCTCATCGCATATCTCGCAGGCTTCATAATCAGCATAGTTTTGTTCGTCTTTTTGGCCGCACTCAAGCCTTTAACGCATCTGCGCTAGCACGTGCCATTATTTAATGGAATGACCTCCCTGATGATGTAGTGTGTATTCATGATCACGCGGCATTTAGAAATAAAATACTAACCATGCATGACTGCAGTTTGTTAACCATTTGATATCTTGCAATCATGTTTATACATTATATAATGACAGCATGTTGGCCCGTTCAAATATGTATAATACATACTAAGTGTCTTATTATTAGTGTTACACCTATGTAATCTCTCACATTTTTCCATTGTATAACACTTGGTTTTTGAATTCCTTTTGTTTTGTGTTCTTGTAAAAATTTATTGTATAGTCCCCTTCACATAATACTCCTATGTGGAGTCTGTGAGGTATTTGTAAATAAATAAATAAGTTGAATCTTGCTGTTGCATTGAGTGAGGAAAATGTTGAGTGCAAAATCTAATTCCCATTGATAAAATCCGAACACGGCATGCCTTAGTTTGTGTACTACAAGTTCCCAGTGCAGTGAAACCATGTTTTTTGTTAAACCAACTGTTAGCATGTCTTGAGATAAGTCACTTGCTTAGGATACCTAATTTGTATTTATAACACAACCAGTCTAGGGGATATCTGCAGGAATAGTATAGATGTAGTACATTGGAATCGGGCGAAAATTTGTACAATATAGTACAGTATTAGGTTGAGTAAAAAGATGTTACAGTACAAATAATTATCAACCAGATAATGGTTACACTGAGTTGTAACACAGACGTTGCCCTTATATGGGCAAGATCTCATGAGCGTGATCTCAACGCAAAATTCCTTGACTGAAATCACTACATAGCATACGCTCTTTAATTGTACATGCTTACACCCTCACAATCAAAAACTGTTTTGCTGTTAGTGGCCACCATGCAGAAAGGAGTCCTGATACTCAAATATCTAGTAGTGCATAGAATGGAAGACCAATGCAGTAATGCTAAATCTCGTTTACAAACTACTTACAAGAGGGGAACAGAGAGAGAGAGGTCAGGGCTCACATGCAGAATCCGTTCTCTGCTCCTCACAAGCTGTTGTGCTCCCCACTGAATTTTGTTGAGTTAACATCGTAACTGGCTTAAATCCTTCATGCAGATGCAGTACAAATCACGGGGACAAAATTCCGTATTTTAATGCAGCCAGTGAGCTCTTTCTCAACGGAGAAGCCCTCGTTGAAAACGTTTTCCTGATATACCTCTGTTAATCATGTCAGACGGGTTTGATTCTTTTGAGCAACTTGTGGGGACCCTTTTGGACCCCCTTCTCCAGTTCACGCGCGACATGGGCCATTCGCCCGTGCGATCGCTTGGGGCACGCCATTCCAGGCTTGTGGATAGCGTACATTCCCCGCGGCCGCTGGCGCCGGCACGACGCGGAGCCTGCTGCTTGCGCGCGAGGCTCACGTTTCGCCGTGCGGGCCCCTCTCGCCCCCACTTCGGCATCTCTCTCCTTCAACATCCCAGGTACGCGGGCGCCTTCGCCCGACAGAGTTGGTTCTTTATTCTATGGATTGACTTTCGGTGCTCTTGGCTGTCGGACGTGCGGACCCACGGCCACTTGGTCTCGCGCCCCTCTGAGCAAAGTGGCCCCCTTTGTGTGGCAAACCTAGCTCGGAAGAGCCTGTGTGGCGGAGCAGACTTCCCGGCAGCTCTCACCCGTAGTCTGCGACTGCCACCCTAGTGCCGTAACCCTTGTCTTGTACACGCATTTTGTACCTAACAGGGAATAAACCACCATTCGTTTATACCACGGCTGGAGTAGTCTCCATATATACGCCTTGCCGGTGAGTCAGCGGACCCGCCGCGGCGTCCCTTTAGTTGCGCGCGCTGCGGAGTGGGGACGAGCTACGTGTCTCCTTAGACCTTAGCTAGCCGGTTCCGGGCACATTAGCCCGAACCCCACTTATCTGGCGCCCAACGTGGAGCCCGAATCCACGTCCCTATCGATACTAAGGCACGGACAATATGCTATAAGCTTTAGGGATGCTCTTCGTGGCAACCCGGCCCCATGCTGTCAGAGTCCCCCTAGGCCTGCCCTGCCGAGCAACTTCAAGGTGCATATTTCGACGTACAGCGGTTACTCAGACCGCATGAGCGCTACGGGATACCTCAATCAATCAATCAAAGTTTATTTCACCAGAAAATTCTGGATGGTCTTCAGGGCTAAAAGCTGCTCTAGGCAGCTTGACTGAGTCCCTGAAGACCCTTACATCGGCAGCATACAACGTTCACAGCACATATATGCATATAGGATCACAATTGTAACATACCTACAAACGTACAGTATACAAAGTTTACGTAAGGATCACTTGAAGTTAACATACACAGTTAAAGTAGGATTTGCATCAAATGTTTAATACAGGATAAACATAATCGCATAAGAACTTTTGACTGCAAAAAAAAATATCAAAATAAAATCCTGTTAATTTAACAGGTTTCACAAAAAAAAAAATAGCACTGATAACCGACATCGCGCAACGATGACAAGACCAAAACAAAAATGCAATAAGTACAGGATAGGCAAAAAACCACGCAAACAAGACACATGCACGCCATTCCAAAGATTATTATGTGACAGCTGTTCACAACATTGATGCGAAGAACTGACATAGCTGCCGGTGTGTAGCAGTAGTTAGTTCAGAAATTCATTTAAAATGGATGGTAAATTGAAGTGGAGTGCCTGTAAGCTGTAGGTTGTCCGGTAACGAGGAACAGACCATGTTAAAGTATGTCGCGTACGCCTATTAGGGTCATTAAGTGTTAGGTTTGATATAGTTACAAGGAATGCTTTATAAATGTTGGAAAAGAGGAAGGATCGCAAAATCCGAAATTTGTATAAGTGTTGTACCCGAATGATACCGTATTCTTGAAACACTGTTTTAGTTGAAGCTAGGTAGGAAATGTTTGCAACATGGCGAAGAATCTTTTTTTTTTTTTTTTTTTTTTTTTGCAAGAGCAAGATTTTATTCAAGTTCTGTTTAGTTGTGGTAGCCCAGACTAAGCTACAGTAGTTAATGTAGGATGCGAATAGTGCGTAATACACTTGAAGTTTTACCTTCGAGGGGAGTAAGCGTTGACATCGTGATAATGCTCCAGTAGTTGACAGTTTCCTACATAGCTCTTCTACATGCGAGTTCCAACTAAGGTGAGCAGAAAACGTAACGCCGAGTATCTTGTGTTCGTTTACTACAGCGATGTTCTGACCTTCATATACAATAGGGCTTAACTGTGGAACTACTTTACTCCTTGCACGAAATATAATAATTTTAGTTTTTATAGGAATAATCTTTATTTCGTTATAAGGCTTGACCACGTGGATAGCTTTGAAAGTGTGCTATTACATTGAAATATCAGATCATTTATGTTTGGCCCAGAAAATAGTATGCTACTGTCGTCAGCATATATGACAAATTTTGCTGATTTTTCAATATTTACGAGGTCATTGATGTACACATTGAACAAGAGGGGACCCAGAATACTCCCTTGTGGCACACCCCTTGAAATAGGAAGAAAAGGCGAATCGAAACCGTGCAAACATACGTCCTGCTGGCGGTTTTATTGCGATAGCAATTATATGGACACTCCAAAGCAGATTTCTGCCGTCGGCGTCGCCGTTGCCGTCGCCGTCGCCGTGAGGTTCCGTATGACGTCAATGGAGATGAAATCGTCGCCGCGCGCCGCCGAACGCTGTATGTGCGAGTGAAAGGGCGCGAGGGACGCGCGCTTTCACGGGGAGTGAACGCACGGCGGAGAACAAACGCGCGTTCTGTGCCGTGCTCCCTTAAGGGCTGCAGAAGTAGGCGTCTCTTTCCTCCTTTACAATCACCATATATGTAGAGCAAACGCGCCTTCTTCTGACGCACGAAAGGCCGCGGGGGGGGGGGGGGGGGGGGGCAGGGAAGGGAGGCGACGTTTAGCTGCGGCACCAAGTGCCTCTTTATATCAGAGGCTCCGGCAACAGTCACCAACGCCGCACGCATTTTGTGCGAACGCGGGCAAAACGCCGACGGCGTCGACAACAGTGCTGTGTGTTGCCGGTGCTGCTGCATGTCCAAGTTTGTACAGTGGATAAAACTACTATCCTTACTCCGTATAGCTCTCTACTAAGTTGCTATCGCAATTGATGCTTCGCCTTTCGGGTGAAACTGCGACAACTTTTTTTTAAAGTAAGATTTCAACAAATTCAAGGGTTTCCCGCGAATTCCACATGCGAACAACTTGTCCGCAAGATCTCATGAGTGAGAGAATCGAACGCCTTGGAAAAGTCAATAAACAGGCCTAACGTGTAAAATCTGTTTTCTATGCTGTACACTATAATTTCTTTCATTGTTAGTAGAGCTGTTTCTGTCGACCTTCCCTTTCGAAAGCCGAATTGCGCATCTGATGTGTTTGTTAGAAAAGAAACCGGTTATACGCGTACAAATGATTTTTTCTAAGCCTTTGGAAAAAACTGGGAGAACGGATATTGGCCTAGAGTTTTTCATGGACTGATGATCACCGCCTTTGTGTATTACAGATACCCTTGCTATCTTCATTTCTTCGGGGAAGGCGGCAGAAGTTAGGGCAAGGTTGAAGATATGCTTTAGCACAGAAGAGATACATGCAATGACGTATTTTACTGGCTTTATCTGCAGGTCATTTATATCTAAGGCCCTGCTGTTTTTGAGGTTCATGAAGGTTTTGAAGATTTCAGCTTCATCGGTTGGAGCTAAAAACAAGCTGTCACTGATGTTGTAATTCAAAAATTCCGTATGTGACATGTTAGTAGGTCTCTTGTTATAATCAGGCAAGCCAGCATTCACAAAGTATGCATTAAAGTGTTCAGCTAGATTCGTGCCGGTGACACGCTGATCATTGGCTGTAATACTTTCTGGAGTGATATGCCTCTTGTCGCGACCCAAGACCGAGTTCATCACCTTCCAAACAGCCTCTGGGCGTTTCTTAGCGATATCAGAGAAAAGGGAATGATAATAAGTAACTTTAGCACGCTTTAGCTCACTGTTTAGCTTATTTCGTAGTGCCTTGAATTCTTTAAGCTGTGACGGGCAACGTGTGCGTAGAAATAGATGATACAGTTTATTTTTATTTTTTATCATTACTAGGTGGTCGCGTGTAAGCCATGGCTTCCTTATCTTTTTAGATTGTTTAACAGTTTTAAACGGAAAATGCTTAGCGTACACGTGAAGAAAGGTTTCAAGAAATCTGCAATAGGCTTCATTTACATCTCTTGTACGCGTAACATGTGACCAATCACACTTAGTTATTTCAAGTTTGAACGACTGCAAGGCTTTTTAAGATAAGTGCTGAACAACGAGAGGCTCAACTTCGCGTTTTTTGTCACTCATAATACTATCAAATACAGCAAATATGGGGCAGTGGTCGCTTAGACCTGATGCTAACGTTCCAGCATGTAGTACTCTGGTTTCGACGTTCGTAATTATTAAGTCGAGAGTTGACGCGGTAGCAAGTGTCACGCGTGTCGCAGTACCAATTAAATTAGTGAAACCAGTAGAGCTAAGAATATTTTGAAGGCGGCCGTTTAGCGTGTGTTCTCGGAGATATTTATATTGAAGTCACCGCCGCAAATAAGGTTAAAACTGTTTACCGAGATGTAATCTAGGAAGCTTTCAAGGCAAGTAAAAAATATATGAGTATTGCCACGTGGTGGACGGTATACGACAGTTATGAACTCTGTGTTGTCCCGCAGTGTTAGTATTTCGTAGTCATCAATAACCCCGCAAAACTCTGGTACTAAGACATACGTTGGTCCTTTTCTGACATAGATATAGCGACGCCGCCACCTCGCTGTTGATGCCTATTTAGAAAGAAATTATTATAACCGGGTAAATTAAGCATAGCGCATCCATCACTATACCATGTTTCTGTGATTAGTACAGTGGAAAATTGGAAGCTAAAAGCAGTTACAAAATCACATACTTCTTCATGCTTGGAAGAAGCTGAGCATGCATTCATGTGCAGAACAGAGCGAAGATTTGCGTTAGCTGTGGTAATGTGCCGTGGCAAGACAAATTCGTGATAATCCATTTTTTTTTTTTAGGTTTTCTGTTTCTGAGTAGGAATCAACGTATGTAACCCGTATAATCTAGCGTATTTTGTCAAGGTCAGCCTCGTCTTTGATCTGAATCATGACTGCGTCATCAGATTGCCTTGCAAATATCCTGCCACCGAATGTCCACACAGACTTCCACTTGTGTTCATGTTTACGTCTTATAGCCATGCCCAGAAGCCGCTTAAGAGTAGGGCACAAATGCTCATTAACGAAAACGGCATTCGAGTTGTTAAGCCCTATCTGCAAGTTAGTGAGCTTTGTCTTGTTGGCCTTTCTCAGCGTTATATCACGTTTCGCGCGTGATTTAAACTGGACAATAATGTTTGTCTTATCAGGATTTCTTGTCGGCACACGATGGCAGGATTCGATATCGGAAAGTGCTATTGGCTCACCAATAGCAGTACCAATCTGTGACACAATGTCGATGACCTGTTCGTTTTCGCGTTTTTCGACACCTTGAATTTCAACATTGCAGTTTCTGGAGTACTGTTCCTGATTCGTGACACGCATTTCAAGCTCACAAGCACGCTTTTCAAGGGTTGTACACCTGGCTTGCAAAGCTTCGTTTTCGATTTTCAACTTAGCATTTTTGGCAATTTCTGCTTCGAGACTCTTCTTTAATTCCGCCACAACACCGTGTGAGAATTCAAGGCTTTCGGTCATGTTTCTTTGCTCAGTACGGAGCTCACGAATTTCAATTCGCAAGTCTCTCTCCAATGTTTCTCTCGACGTTTGAAGTTCATCTCTGAGTTTATTAATTTCTGCCTTAAAATCTTCTTTTACCTTGGCCATTTCCTTGGCCATTTTACTCACACAACGCTATGGCAGCAAGCCGAAGAGTCTAAAAGAAGTATGTTTACAAAAACAGACAAACAACAAACTATGGCAGTGGCAACAACGGATACGTCTAAGAACCGGAAGATACTGTAAGTTTGCCGATCGAGCACTAACCTGCACCAAGAACCAGCAGCGATTAGGCGAGATGCAGTGCCGTCGTCACCACTGCCAAATGTGGCTGTTAGCAGCTCTGGCAAGTCCTTATATGCGCTTTCTCCAAGTTGATAAACGCCGCCGCCAGTTGTCGCAGGCTCCGCGCACTGCTGACTGTTCAACTTCCGCCCGGATGTTATCTACACACGTCGCGGGAGGGCAGCAAGCAGTGATGTGCAGATGGTGATGCGCAGAAACGGAAAGACGTAGTGCAGCTGAACGATCGGAGACCTGCACCAAGAACCAGCAGCGATTAGGCGAGATGCAGTGCCGTCGTCACCACTGCCAAATGTGGCTGTTAGCAGCTCTGGCAAGTCCTTATATGCGTTTTCTCCAAGTTGATAAACGCCGCCGCCAGTTGTCGCAGGCTCCGCGCACTGCTGACTGTTCAACTTCCGCCCGGATGTTATCTACACACGTCGCGGGAGGGCAGCAAGCAGTGATGTGCAGATGGTGATGCGCAGAAACGGAAGGACGTAGTGCAGCTGAACGATCGGAGACCTGCACCAAGAACCAGCAGCGATTAGGCGAGATGCAGTGCCGTCGTCACCACTGCCAAATGTGGCTGTTAGCAGCTCTTGCAAGTCCTTATATGCGCTTTCTCCAAGTTGATAAACGCCGCCGCCAGTTGTCGCAGGCTCCGCGCACTGCTGACTGTTCAACTTCCGCCCGGATGTTATCTACACACGTCGCGGGAGGGCAGCAAGCAGTGATGCGCAGATGGTGATGCGCAGAAACGGAAGGACGTAGTGCAGCTGAACGATCGGAGATCCTGCACCAAGAACCAGCAGCGATTAGGCGAGATGCAGTGCCGTCGTCACCACTGCCAAATGTGGCAGTCTCTCAAATGTGGGAGTCTCTAAGCCAATATCAGAAAGCGATGAGGCTGGAAGATAGCGTGATTATAGGCACCATATTGCCTGTCTAGCCACCTGCAGGGATCAAAGACCAATGCAAAGAATACACCTGCACAGGTAAGCTGGGCGGGAGTCGCGTCTTCCACGACCAAATTCATCGCGCAAAGTGAGGAATACAAGCGAGCCATCTCAGAGGGCAGACAACTTAAGGCAACCTTACACGGTAAAACGCAAGAGGTAGAAACACTCAAGCGACAGGTGGCTATGCTCAGGGCGCAAATGGATACACTTAAATCCAAACCACCAACTCCGCCACCGCAACAGCATGCACAACCACCACCACCACTCGCGACACAAACAAAACAGCCAACACAACAACCACTGTCACAGCGGCCACCAGTACAAACACAATCCTCGCCACAAGAAGCGACAACACAAGTGACACTACAGCAAGTCGAACACATGTTTGCATTAAAGCAGCAACAAATCCAACAACAATTTCAGCAATTGAGAGAGAGAGAGGTTTATTGAAGAAAGGCAGAGAGGTCGGCTTGAGCGTTAGTTTGCTCTGGCCTGCTACTCTACACTGGGGAAGGGGGGAGGGGATAAAAAGAGCGATGAATGATGATGATAAGATTAGGAGGTGCGTATGTACGTGTCCATCCCGTTGAGGTCATACTATAGCCGTGCATGGAGTCCAGTGGCTTAAAGGAAGGCTATAGTCGCTTCGATGACCACAGCTGCGCTGTTGGCGTCAGGCCAAGGACCTAAGACAATCTCGTCAGACATTGGTCTTTTAGTCACTCGCTGAATAGTTGAAATGAGGCTCTGCCGTTCTCGCGCGTACGCTGGGCATGAGCAAAATATGTGCTCAAGTGTTTCTGGCACTGGGCAGTGATCGCAGTTGGGACCAGTGTCATTGCAGCCGATGATATGTGTATAACGCCTCGTGAGTGCAACACCAAGACGAATCCGGTGTAGCAGACTTGTTATGCTCCTCTTCAGTTTATGAGGCATGCGGAACTTCATTTCTGGGTCCCATTTGTGCAGTCTCTTGTGTCGTCGATCAGGATTGGTCCAGTACTCAAGTGTAGCGTTCCGCATAACGCACCGAAGCAGGGCATTCGTGTCTGTTCGTGAGAACGCGATGCTTACTTCTGGCGCATTATTTACAGCTATTTTAGCTTCAGCGTCTGCTTGTTCATTTCCTATCACGCCACAGTGTGCAGGTATCCACTGAAAGATGACGTGGTGGCCGCATTTGGTCGCAATGTCGAGAAGCTCTGCGATTTCTAGAACTAAAATATAATAAGGGCCTTGTCTCATAACGCACTCAATGGCTTGAAGAGCGGGTTTGGCGTCGCAAAATAAAGTCCATATGCGAGGAGGCTCTCTTGCAAGGAATCGTATTGCCTCGCAGATAGCAACAAGTTCTGCAGCAGTTGAAGTGGACTTGTGGTCTAATTTAAACCGTCGAGCGATGGACATTTGCGGGATGACAAAGGCTGCGGCGGAGGCACATGGGGTAACAGAGCCATCGGTATACACGTGAGAAGTACCACTGTATGCTGTGAAAATGTGCGATAGGGTAAGTTGCTTAAGGCCAATGGATGAAACACAGGACTTCTTCGTAATCCCAGGGATTTGAAGTTTAACAAGCGGTGTAGGTAGGACCCACGGAGGTGCACTAGGAATGCATGGGGAAGAGAATATAAACGGCAGAATGTTCTCATGACGTAATATAGTTCTTGAAAAACTGCAGTTTGGGTGTGTGGCAGGGAGTGCTGATAGGGGATGTTGCCTATGTCGGGTCAACAAGCGTAGGTGCACTCGAAGAGGTTCTCAGAGCATATATACGTTGATGGGACAAGCCCGAGCTTCCGCAATGGTTCCATTCGTTGAGGTGCAGCGTGGTAGGCCCAAGCACGTGCGCAAACCTTGAGCTTGTATGCTCTCTAACGTCCGCACACAGCTGGGTCTCATGTTCGAGAGCACCGGCATGCTGTATCTTATATGTTTCAGCAATTGAGCAACTACAAGCGCAAATGCAGCAGATGTTCACGGAATTCCAAGAACTAAAACGATATGTAGACGATTCCGTTCACAAGTTCCAACGACCGCGCAAACGACGACACAGCCTCGCCTCGGACAAGCTGAGCGCAAAGATCATGGTCACCACAGACACTGAGGATACCACAACCTCCGAAGTTCCTCATCATGGCTAACAACACAACTAGGCAGCAAGAGAATCTCACTATTATGGCAGTGGAACTGCCGATCACTACACAACACGCGACACTAACACAGTACATCAAGACGGCGCTAGTTCCTCCCGACCTCATCTGCTTGCAAGAGGTGGGGAAGCGACCGAGACCCAAAGAGGGTTACTGCCTGTCCAGGGACCCGGATCACCCAATGGTGGCAACGCTGGCTCGAAAATACCTTGCGATCACCAGTGCCGCGGCACCGGGAGTAGAAATACAGCACCAAATTTTAACAATCTGGCCAGTGAAGAAGGGACGACCACAGTGCGTCTTGGCTATAACGTATATATACAGTTCACCCAGAGACCAAAAAGCTGACTTCTCACCATTACTTTAACACGTGTCCACCCTACTCGTAAGACGTGATAGGCTAATCCTCCTCGGAAATCTCAACGCCTGGCATTCGGAGTGGGGATACAAGAGAGACACGGCGAAGGGCTCCAACTTTATCAGAACGACACAGAAGCACGAACGCTTGCTGATCACGGTGCCAGGCGTCCCCACCGGAGTAGGCAACAGCGTGGCTCGCGATACTACGCCTGACCTAACTTTTGTCAATGACGAAAGAAGAGTCACCTGGAGCAACCTGGACGAGACGCTAGGCAGTGACCATTATATTATAAATGTAACGTGCAACACGGCAAAAGTACGCCAATCCCTGGGGACGGCCAAACTCACTGACTGGAAAAAGTACAGAGATAAACAAGACAGCCCATTCAACGCCAACCTCTGCGCTTTTCTTAAAGAAATCTACAATGCCACCGCCAAAGAGTATAAGACCACACCGGAAACGCCGGCGGTGGACAACCACCTGGCACACCTCTGGGAGGCCCGCAGAAGTATATCAAAGCGTTGGAAGCGACAAAGACACAACCGCAAACTCCGACGCCGGATAGACCAACTGGCATAAGAAGCCAACGCCTACGCCATAGAGCTCAACAACAACTGGCAAAGTTTTTGCGACTCCATACAAGGCACTTTGAACACAAAGAAAACCTGGGCTATCCTCCGTTGCATGCTGGACCCATCCAGCACACGTACGCAAGCGAATAACGTCATGAGGAAACTCGTCGGAGAATACCCAGGCACAGAAGACGAGCTCATCCAACTACTAAAGAACACTTACACCGGAGAAGCACAGACGACTTCACCTAGCCCCAGAAACTATCACGGCCAAGAAAACAGAGATCTGGACGCCCCCATCACCTTCGCAGAACTCTACACCGCTACTCAGAACAACACAGCACCGGGCCCCGATCGAATTACGAATGCGATGCTGAGAAACCTGAGCGACTCGGCGATCCAACAGCTAACCGATTTCTTTAACGACACGGTATGGAAACCGCATGACCGACTACCCTCGGAATGGAAAACGGCAAACGTTATTCTAATACCGAAGCCGGGAAAACCGCGCGAAGTAGGCCAACTACGACCCATCTCGCTCACCTCCTGTCTGGGCAAGCTTTTTGAGCGAGTCGTCCTCACCAGACTCGAGAGACACACAGAGCAAAACGATCTGCTTCCGGCCACAATGCTTGGCTTCAGGAGAGGGGTATCGGCCCAACACGTCTTCCTACTGCTGAAAGACGAATTAAGTCCTGAACCCCCCATCGTGAAGTCCAGATAGGATCTTGCTCGCACTCGACATTCAAAAAGCATTTGACACTATCTCGCACTCCACGATTCTTGACGGACTCGATGACGTAGGATGTGGTGATATAATGCACTACGTGCAAGACTTCTTGAGCAACCGCACCGCCCATATTGGGATAGGTACGACACGCTCACTCCCATATGACCTACCGGGACGAGGCACCCCCGTTCATATTCAACATCGGCCTACTCAAACTGGCACTACAACTGGAGGAGCACAGATATCTCGGGTGCGCCATATACGTGGATGATATTACGCTATGGGCCACTCGAGGCTCGTACGGCGACCGGCAAGAAAAGAGCCATTGACACGGTCCAGACATTCACGAAACAAGCAGGTATGAAATGCGCCCCAGCCAAGTCGGCATACCTACACATTAGACCCAAGCATACACAAGCGAACAAAGCACCGACCCTACAACTCGTTCTCGATGGTGTTGATTCAAATCGCCTGTAAGGCGGCACTCAGCCTTCCGGCGAGCACAAGCACGGAGCGCCTCCGGGAGCTAGGTCTGACCAACACATATGAAGTGCTCGCCGCAGCCACGATCATCGCCCAGTGAGAGCGCCTTAACGCGACGCCCCAGGGACGTTGTCTATTAGGACGCCTGCACTACCCCCTGGCGCCGCAATTCTGCGGGGACGAGACTCAACCAGATACCACTCGCTCTGCGAACACGGCTACATTTGTATCCCATCCCACACAACATGCACCCGACATACCACACAAGACGAAGACGAGCCAGGGCGACAGCCCTGCTACAGAGGCAGGGCCACCCAGATACGTATTTCGCGGACGCAAGTCTCTACCCCCGCACAACAACACGAACCACCGCTTTCGTGGCGGTCGCGACAAATAGGGCACGCACGGTCGCGGCTGCGTCCTTGCGCACCTCGTCCAGCGCAACGGCGGAGGCCGCGGCCATCGCTCTAGCCGTACGAGCCGCCGAAGGAAACGGTCAATCGGCACACGTGCCAACGGACTCTCAGGACGCGTGCCGACTATACATGCGGGCAGTTTTGCCGGCCAGCGTCGTGCGCATCCTTGGACCACAGGGCACAGGGCACACCCATTTAATTTAGGA